>NC_056739.1:451423489-451723489 GCF_019279795.1 Protopterus annectens
GTTTTGGTCTTCTATATTATGAAGTTTTCTCATTTTCAGTGTTCTGAACTTTCAGTGTTATGAAGTGAATCCATATATATATATATATATATATATATATACACACACACACACACACACACACACACACACACACACACACACACACACACACACATATACATACACATGCAGACACACACAAACACACGCATGCGTACTTCTCCAGTTTGCCTGTTCTTCCTGCTTTCAGTAGGGATGCACTGTGTTGTAGATAAAATGCAAGAAAGTTGGTCCACTTGCATTTGTACTGAGTAAAAAAAAAAAAAGCGCTCCTTGAAGTCTCTCTAATTGGCTTAAAATCTGAGCCAGTGAGAGAGACTGGAGGATTGGAAATGAATCACACAATTGATTTAATGTTTTAGCTGCTGCAGTGCATTTTTTAAACTGTTTTATGTATTCCAGAGCAATGTCTTATAGCTACTGCAGCCTGCGTAGCATTTTTTTTAAATGTTTTATGACTGTGCTGGGCCCTAGTTAGCTGCCTGGGTTGCCTACTATAGGATCTGGTCCTGGTAACAACAGATGCTTCAGACTTTGCTGGAGGGCAGCAAAATACAAGGGAATCGAAGCCCAGGGGCTTGAGTTAGACATTTCAAGAAGAAACATGTCAACTTTAAGGAAATGATGGCCCTAATAAAAAGAATTAAAAGCCTAAAATCAACTGTGGATTCAAGGATCATTAGTGGTAATTACAAACAACAACATTATGATATGATACATAAACCGAAGGGGGGGGGGTGTACCGGCCATTACCCTCTGCATAGATTAACCATGATTACCTGGTATGTGTAATCTCAGCATATTCTTTCCCTTCAGGCAACTTACTTTTCATCAGAGACGAATACTATTGCAGACATTCTGAGCAGATCCAGTATAGACCCTCATGAATGGAAGTTGCACCTTCTAGGAGATTGCGAAACACCCCCATGTAGATTCGAGTACCTTCATTCATAACTGACAGCTAAAGACACTGTTTAACACATAGCCACTCTGGTGGTGTAGAGGACTAAAGCCCTGACTACAGCCTAGGTGTCCCATATTTGAATAGTGACTCAGGTGACTCACTGAGTAGGAGGGAGGGAGGGATGGGGACATGCCCATCCCACTGTGGGAAGTGGTTACAAAGGTGCGGTCCTTGTCGTCCTTGGCAAAGGCTGAGGTTTGCGCAAGAAAGCATAGTCTAAGAGAAGATTGGTGTGGGAGCAAGGTTGAGCTTCAGTGGATGTGGGATGATAATGTTACACACACCCATTAAATGCACACACCACATAATCAGAGATGGGAGTGGAAACCAGAAGTAGGCTTTAAAGTGGAAAAAAAACAGGCAGATCTAGGACAGCACCACTCCCTTGGACATCCTTAGGATCCACGTTATCTCTAGTCAAAGAATCAGTGTCAGTCCAGGGGTAAGAGGAGTGATCAGTATTAACTCAGTGTTGGATGTGGGGCAGTGGGGATGGCTGCCAGAATGAATTAGGGATGCAAGAGTATGTCCATAAAAAAAAGAAAGAAAGAAATTCTGTAACTCCCTTCTAGTCCATACAACATTGGTTCTTCCTTCTTATGAGACTGGCCAGGGGCAAGTACCACAAACTTTCTCACACAATGGATCTGCCATACACAAGACAAGGGCTTACTTAGCCACCCCCAACTTACAAATCTCCACCTGACTGGAAGATATGTTTTAGATAGCATTGGGTCTATATTAGAAGCACGAAACACCCTTTGAGTGAATACGTAAAGAGCGACACATATTCATCAAACCGCATTTAAGCGATTTGATGAATATGTCACAGGGCAAGGAGATAGTTGGCCAACTACACGGAGTTGCCCTTTCCTTCACTATAGTGCGATCTCGAAGTTGGTATATTTAGTTGGGGACAAAGCCCACCATCTGATAACGGTTTTTAATTTTAATTTTTTTCCGAACAGCCATGTGAATTTTTTTCACTAAGAAAAAATTTGATTATGTGGCTGTTCGCTATTTGCAGGTTTCAGGTATTATGTGTCGACTTTTATGTAGTCACACATATGAGCTTTCGTTACTCTGATATAGACCCGATAGCATTTTAGCACCTTATTTCTGAGTATATGCAACAGGTGTTAAAGGAGTCTAGAAAACCTATTAGAAAATCATATACTGGGAAAGTGGAAGAGAGATTTTCTAGTTGTTGCCATAGGAGAGACTAGGACCCATTCAAAGTGGAAGTGCCTCTGGTTCCCCAGTACCTGTGTGAATTGCTCAAATCAATCCTTTTTTTTTTTTTATACTTCATTAAGGTGCATCTATAGGCCTTTTCAGCTTGTCTGCCACCAGCAAAGCAATTTCTGAAAGGGGTGTTACATATCTAATCACCTAGGAAACAGGTCGTTCCATCATGGAATCTCAATTTTGTATTAGAAAAGTTACCTCTTCCTCTGTACCAGATCAGGAGCAAACATGAAATTCTTAACTTGGAAGACTGTTTTGCTCAGTGATCTGACTTTGGCTGGCAGAGTATCTGACTTACAAGCCCTCATTTCTTTCCAGCCCTTTTTGACCTTTTACAGGGAAAGGGTAAACTTACGAAAAAAAAACTTTCTTTATGCCCAAGGATGTTAATTTCCTTGTGCTCTTTCCTGAACCCAAATAAAGGCAACTCTGGTACTACCTGGACAGGACTAAATACTATAAAACTTCTGGCCATCTTTTTTATTTCCTTTAATGGAAGAAAAAAGAGACAAGCAAAGTCAATGCAGACTATTTCAAAGTGGGTTTCACACCATATGCATTTCTCTTACTCTCACCATGGAAAGACCTCCCTCCCCTTCAGAAGGTCAAGGCTCTCTGTACTAGCGTAGTGACTACTTCTGGGGCTTTCTTGTAGTTCTGTTCAGCTATATGTTTTTTTTTCTTTGACCAGTTTTACTTTTGGAGTCCTTCATGGGTCTATACGTGGCTCACACTGTGTATTAATTAACCTCCTCTCATCATATCCCTACCACATATATTTTGTGCTTTACTCTAATGATTTTCTAAGGGTCTTGAATAAATCTTCTCAGTAAAATTAAGCCCATGCTGTTTGGAACCTTACAAAGGCGCTCCATTCACTGATTTCTCTCTATCTTTGATCCCTTTGGCAATCCTATCATTCATGTAAACTTCTGCAAGTAGTTGGGGAATTACAGAAACCTAACCATATTACAAGGGACACTAAACAAAATGTTGCCTCATCAACCTTGCATGTAATACGGTACACCACTGCTGCCATGTCATTTCTACTAATAACCCTACCTGTCAATCTAAGAGTAGCCTTTCTGGTTTCATTCCACCTTATGAACTATTTTCTGATTTGCCCCCAGACTTGCACTCATGCTTAACATAATCAATATCTCCCTCTCAGTCAGCAGTATTAACTTTAGTACCGCCTCCTTATAGTGATCCGCTTTCACCCTCAACAGCATAAGTGCCTTCCACAGATTGGCCCTGTCTGTCTATTCCTTCTTTCCTATTCACATTCAAAACAACCCAGACCTGACTTTTTTTTTTTTTTTTTTTAGAAATTCTCTTAAGTCTGAATTATTTGACTGTAAAATGCAGTCAGTCTGTCTATCCACCTTCGAACCTGTCATTCTCTGTCAGAGGTTACATCATGAAATTTCTGCGCCTTGTACAGCCTTTTATACTGTCTTAACTTCCACTGTATAAATGGCTTAAGTCAGATATTTAACTCTGTATTATGATTCTCTTCAACATTGTAAATACTTTTATATCTATTGTCTTTTGTGTCTTTGAGTTAGGTCATGACTGAAAGGTATCATTTGAACCAGCCTAACCACCTCGTTAATAAATAAGCATTGGCATCGAAGCGCTTTTTCTGATTTTGTACATGGGTTTGGGTGTCACATCTGCAGTGACCATCACCTAGGGCTAGTGTTCACACCATTGGGTGGCTACATCTAGTTAGAAAATGTATAGATAAAAAAGTAATTTAGACTAGTAGCTGCTGCATTTTTTCCAGGCTTTCACAGTTTTCTGGGAAGATGCTTACCTATGGAGTGAAGTGGCCTGTAAACATTACACAGTCCAGCCTTCCCTTGTTGCACTGGCCATGTCACTGAAGAGAGTGACTTTTCTGGTCTAGTATCCTCAGACTTGACCACCGTCTAGGATTGTGTCACCATTAAGCACATTTTATTTAAGGTCAGAAAGGCTTTCTATACTAGTGTGATTTGACAAAACTGAAAAGGGAATAGGTGTGGTGAGTTTCAGGAAGGAGTAAAAACTTGAAATGGACAGGAAGGTGTATGGTTCAGGGAGTGTGTGCAAAATTTCTAAACCATGAGGGGGCTAATAGCTCCACTGAAATCCCAGAGGTGGTTAATTCTAAAGAAACAGACAATGATAATTTTCTCTCTCTCTCTCTTTTTTTTTTTAAGACCTCCCAACTCTCAGATGGTTCTAGAGGATCACGATCTGATGACTGACATAATAATCTGGTCACAGTTCACACAAGAGGAAGGGTTGGAAAAACTTTGGCCCCAAACTAGAGCAACCAGCAACAGGGCAACTTTTATTTTATTGTGCCTATTGAGTCTGACTTCCACATTTATAACATTAGATGTTCGTCGTGTTACCCTGCTGCAGTCATCACACTTGGGTTATCCTGTCGTCAGGCGGTCCCGCAGTCGGACGGAATTCCAAAGTCTTGGTCTGGCGTCGGTTGCTGTCGCTTCTTCCCTGACGTCAGTGCGCCAGGGGTATATATATTGCAACCGACACCATTTTCTTCAGTCTTTCTTGCCGCGCGGTGCCCGAAGCAGAAGCAGTTCGCAAGTGCCGGTCAGCAGACTCCTGAGATTTTCGAATTCGAATTTCAGACCGAAGTCTTCTATAAAGCTAAGTACCCCATTGGGGAAATTTTTCTTGCCTCAGACCGATGTCAGAAAAAGTTCACAATTGTATTTCTTGTGGGAAGCAAATACCTCATAAGGATTTTCATTCTTATTGCATACCTTGCCTAGGCCCAGACCACGACGTCACTAGTTGTCGTTTTTGTGCTAGGTTTAATAAACGTACTATTAAAAGGCGCTTTGATTTCGCACGACACTACTTTGGTAGAAAATTTAATTACAGTATGCCGTCGGAGCAACCAACTACCGGCATGCACAAAAAACACAAGGATATGGACAGACAGCCCAGGCCTAAGCCAGATTCCGAGGCCTCGGCTGGTCCGGTCTCCGGTCCTCAGTGAGTCTCCGACGCAGCCCCTGACTACCGCAGATCTGGAACCCGAGACCGCTTCGGAACTTTTGGCGGAATGTACCAGGCCGACGCAACCATTTTGTTCAGGCCCTGCCAATGACATTGCTGATAAAGATGTCGGTGCTGCAAAAACGCCATCGGTTTCTGTAGGCGTTTTCAGACCGATGACGCTCACCATTAAAACGTATCCTAAGACGAAGACTCCTATTAAATCTAAAAGGACTGCACTTCAGTCCCCTGTTCAAGGCCCCATGCCTAAGAAACAGATGCTCAAAATGGCTGAAGATTTGATCTCTCTAATCAGGGGTTCCCAGCCTCCTCCTGACAAAAGGCCTAGACAAGAGGAAGATTATGCATCTTCTGAACAAGTGTCCATTTCTTCAGCCTCCTCTGAAGACCAAGATTACTCCTTCTCCCCTTATGAAGATTCTGTTGCTGAGGATTCCATTCCCTCAGCTTCTCCTCCTGAAGACGACTTCTTTGGGGAAACTTTACACACTATGAGGGAACATTTCCACTGGGAAGGTCAGGACTACTCTGTCTCAAAGAAAAGGCTCAGAGAGTTTCTTTTACTCCCCCAGCACAGACCACTTGCCATCCCACCCGTGTTGGATATTGTGGATGACGTTTACTTAGAATCCAGTTTGAACCCACACTCTCTACCTCCTGCTCCGGCCAAGCCTGACAGATACTATAGAGTTCCTGATTCCCACAAATTTCTATATAAAAGTCCTGTTGCTGACGCAGAGACAATCTCCCAGGGTCCCAAAGGGGCTAAGGCTTCCATGGCTAAAAGTCCTGTACCCTCTGAAAGGGATTCCAGAGCGCTAGACAGGTGGAGGAAAAAGGTTTACACCTCAGCCACTCTAGCTATGAGGGCACTAAATTGCCAATTTCACATGCTTAAGTATCAGCAATTTCTAATCTCTCATTTAAAGCAAAGAATCACTACTCTCCCTCAACAGTTTGAATTGAAAGAAATGCAGGATCTGTTGCATGCAACTGAACAGGTGGGCGAACACACCTTACAATGTGGGTTTGATTCTCTGGAGGCCTCCTGCAGAGCAGCTGTCACTGGGTCTGTTATACGTAGGCATGCTTGGTTAAAGGAACAAACTCTGCCTGATCATGTTAAAGCAAAGCTTCTAGATGCTCCCTTACAGCAGGATGTTCTTTTTGGAGTTAAAGCAGAAAAAGTCTTAAAGAAAATGGAGGATAAGGCAAAATCTATGCAGATAGTCAAAGATTTCCTACAGGTACAGCCTCCTCGCTTCAGCAGAAACTGGCCAACAAAAAATTGGTCCTTTCCAGCTACTAACAGACCACAGAGGGGTAAATACAGACGTCCAAGAGGCAGAGGACAACCACAAGCCCAGTACAAACCTTGCCAATGGGGCACTACAACACAGAAGGGAGGAGAAGACAGGTCCCAATCTACCAGAAGGCAAACTCAATGACTTGCACCTCATCCGGCCAAGCAACTCTCTCTTGGCAGCCCCCTTGGGAGGAAAACTCGCACTTTTTTCAGACAACTGGCACATTGTCACAAAGGACAAATGGGTCCTAGACATAATTTTACGAGGATATAGATTCCATTTTCACACCTTGCCAATAAAAAGAGGAATGCCAAACCTGCTACAAAATCAATGGGCAGAGGCACAAAAGCAAATTACAGCTCTCATGGACATGAGAGCCATTCAACTGGTACCTACTCGAGAGCAAGGTCAAGGATTTTACTCAAGACTCTTTCTAGTGCCCAGAAAGGACAATGCCTGGAGACCTATTCTGGACCTTTCAATTTTAAACACATTCTTACAAGTACCCAAATTCAAGATGCTAACACTACAGTAGCTTTTTCCCATGTTGGGCAAGGAGGCATGGCTAGTAACGTTAGACCTCAAGGAGGCATACCTGCATGTCCCTATCAGACAAAGTTGCAGAAGATACCTCCGTTTCATTGCAGGTTCAACCCATTACCAATTCTCTGCACTGCCCTTTGGCTTATCTACTGCACCCAGAGTCTTCACAAAATGCCTGGCACCAGTAATTGCATACTGCAGACAAAGAGGAATTCAACTATACCCATACCTGGACGACTGCCCTCATCCAAGCAGAATGCAAGGACATTCTCTTACATCATCTGGCTTTTGTAAAACATCTACTAAACTGCCTGGGGTACACAGTAAACGAAAAGAAGTCAAAACTAGTACCCTCACAAAATATGACATTCCTGGGTGCCAGCTTGAACACAACGGCCCAGAAGGCTTATCTGACGCCAGACAAGCAGCTACAACTGACTCAATATTTCAAACCAGTGGCAACAAAGACCCAATTAACTGCAAGAAAAATTCTGCAGGCTTTGGGCTTCATGGCATCTTGCATACTACTAATACCATTTGCAAAGCTGCATATGAGGAAATTACAGTGGTACCTAAAAAGTGTATGGTCTCAACACAGCCACAATTTGGACACAATGATACCTCTCATTCCCTGCGTACAACAGGAGTTTCTATGGTTGTCACAGGCATGTCACCTCAACAAGGGTCAGCCGTTCACCTTGCCCCCAGCCAGGCAAACTATCACAACAGATGCATCAGACTACGCCTAGGGGGCACACATGGCAGGACAGTGCGTTCAAGGCGTATGGACTGCAGATCAAAGGAATCTGCACATCAATCAAAAAGAGATGCTAGCTGTACAGAAAGCTCTGACAGCCTTAAGAATCTATTACATCCAGTACAACTTACAATAAAGACGGACAACACCACAGTAATGTGGTACGTAAACAAACAAGGGGGTACTCACTCCTACCCTCTATGGAGGCAAGCAATGATCTTATGAAACACAGCTCTGGCTTACCAAATTCAGTTACAAGCTCAATTCCTGCCAGGAAAGAAGAACACATTGGCAAACAACCTCAGCAGAAACGTCATGGATCCCCTTAAAACTATCAATTAACAAAATTTTGTACAAGGACACTTCAGCATCAAGCTTGGAAAGTAGACGCACTCTCTTTCATTTGGTAAAACCTGACAGCATATGCCTTCCCTCCATTGCCTCTCCTCACAAAAGTGCTTCTGAAAGTCAAAAAGGAG
Organism: Protopterus annectens; assembly: GCF_019279795.1. Taxonomy (NCBI): domain Eukaryota; kingdom Metazoa; phylum Chordata; order Ceratodontiformes; family Protopteridae; genus Protopterus; species Protopterus annectens. Next base: position 451,431,872 of record NC_056739.1, read on the forward strand.
AGACCACGACTGATTCTCATAGCCCCAGACTGGCCACGCCAGCACTGGTACCCACTATTGAGAAATATGGCCCACGGCCCACCTTGGATCTTACCACAAATTACCCCATTTGCTCACACAACAAAGCAATCAGATTCTTCACATCCAACTCAAAACCTTAAATCTGGCTGCATGGCAAATCACCTAAGCATCCAGCCAGCTCCTCTTTCCCAAGCAGTTATGGGTGTTATTCTGGAAGCTAGGAGGCCAAGCACCAGGAAGGCTTATTCGGACAAATGGAAAAGGTTTTGTGCCTGGAACCAAGCTAAAGGCCAAGACACATTTCAGCCTCACATGCCTCACATTCTACAGTACTTAACTGAGATGTTGCACAAAGGACTTTCCTTCTCTTCCATTAAAATCCATGCTTCAGCAAGAAAAGAACACTGTCAGGGTAAGGTATCACCTCCCAAAAAAAGCACAAATCCAAAATAAGAAGAGGATGATACTCCACAACAAATGAAGCAAAACCAGATGAATGAAAAGACAAGTCCTTTATTTGAATAAGTAAGCGCTTTCATGTTGCTTGGAACGCTTCATCAGACTTCAACAAACCATAAAATTTAAATCAACTTATATAAGTTGATTTAAATTTTATGGTTTGTTGAAGTCTGATGAAGCATTCCAAGCAACGTGAAAGCGCTTACTTATTCGAATAAAGGACTTGTCTTTTCATTCATCTGGTTTTGCTTCGTTTGTTGTGGAGTATCATCCTCTTCTTATTTTGGAAAGTCCATGCTTCAGCTGTTTCAGCCCACTACAACATGGATCCACCCTTATTTTCACATCCACTTCTAAGGCAGTTCCACAGAGGGGCAAAAAACATTAGGCCCCCCAGGAGAGCACCTACACCAACATGGGACCTCAATTTTGTTCTGGAAAAACTAGTGCTACCTCCCTTTGAACCAGCTTTCTCTGCAGATCTTCAGTTCATATCATGGAAGACTGCCCTGCTGCTAGCAATAACTTCAGCTAGAAGAGTCTCAGAGCTGCAGGCACTAATGGCAGTGGAACCTTTCCTCATTTTTCATCAAGACAGAGTTTCTCTACGAACTAATCCTTCCTTTATGCCTAAGGTGGTTTCCAGTGTGGCTTTAAATCAAACCATCCACTTACCCACCTTCTTCCCAAATCCACAGAACAAAGGTGAGAGACTCCTGCATTCCTTGGACATTCACAGGCAACTTCGTTACTACTTGGACAAAACTAAGGCTTTCAGACAATCTGACCAGCTCTTTGTATCCTATGCTACAGCTTCACAAGGGAAGGCTATTTCAAAACAAACCATTTCCAAATGGATAGGACATTGCATATGTTTCTGCTATACCCATCATGGAAAACCAGTTCCTGCTACCATTAGGCCCCACTCTACCAGGGCAACAGCTACATCTACAGCTTTTCTCAGGGGGGTTCCAACTAAGGAGATTTTGGAAGCTGCAACTTGGAGTTCAGTACACACCTTTACCAAACACTGTCACTTACCACTTTACTCTAAGACTAGGGCAGGCTTCGCCACTGCAGTTCTGCAGGGCCTTATAGCCTCCTTCAACCCTCTATGATTCCTCCACCCATTCTTAGCTTTGGGATTCAACCCAAGTGTGATGACTGCAGCAGGGTAACACGATGAACATAGTACAGTTTTGTACCTACTATAAATGTAGATGTTCGAGTGTACACCCTGCTGCAGTCCAGGTTACCCTCCCTCCCTCCATCCCCTCTGAACTAACTGGCTAAAATCTCTACAATACCTTCCTGATGTATTTGCTTATAGCTGGAGGGATTTTGTGTTTGTGCAAAATTTACTCAATTTGGCACTAATTACTGACCACCATTTTGGGGGCAGCTGACATCTGGGGCAAGAAAAACTGAAGAAAATGGCGTCAGTTGCAATATATATACCCCTGGCGCACTGACGTCAGGGAAGAAGCGACAGCAACCGACGCCGGACCAAGACTTTGGAATTCCGGCCAACTGTGGGACCGCCTGACGACAGGATAACCCAAGTGTGATGACTGCTGCAGGGTGTACACTCGAACATCTACATTTATGGTAGGTACAAAACTGTACTTTGTATTTTTGAGGTCCATATTAGTTTGTTAGAGAGGGGATTCACCTTTATTCCTTTGAGGAGCTTCATTTTGGTTGATACCATTGTTGAATTCAAAATGCATCTAAGAAAACTGAACTTTCATTTACTTTTTTCTGATAACCCTGATGGCAATTTCACTGATTTGTCTATGAAAAGGTAGTCTGAGTGGATCCCCCACCACCAGAATTTAACCTTGTATGAAAAATTTTGTTTTAAAGATTTCAGGAAACTATCATGTAACACACCCAAACACTCTTGCTTCAAATTTAACAGGATTGAACCCGTCCATCCATCCACCACACCTTTTTCTCATTTTTGCACATGGGATCGGGGTGTCACTTCCACAGTGACAATCATCTAGAGCCAAGGTTCACACCACTGGGTCATTAGCCCTGTAGTGGCTGTTCTTCCATACCACACAAACACTCACATTTATGGACAATTTAGAGTGTCCAGTTCACCTATTGCATGTCTTTGGAATGTGGGAGGAAACTGGAGCATCCAGAGGAAACCCATATGAGTACACAGAGGACATGCAGACTCCACACAGAAGGCACCCCAGCTGAGAATTGAACCAGAGAACCTGTTGCTGTGAGGTGACCACACTATCTGTTGTGCCATATCATTTTAAAGGACTGGCCTAGTAACAAAGATGTCAATGTCATGAAACCTAACAAAGGTGGTGGTGGTGTGGTACTGATGAATATGTGGGATTATACAGAGAGAATGTTGAATATGATATTCAACAATACCCATTACCAGACTGTCTCTTTGAATGAGACATACAGAACCATTGATCTGGCATTACAAGTTCACTGGTTTGGGGGTGCCATTTCCAATAAAGACTTGTGGAGTTCTAAACCATGCATCCCCATGATTTTCGTCATGTCCAAAATAAATAAAAACATGTAGAACCCTCTTGTACAGTGGCTTATTTGTGCTGGTGGATCTAAAACGGAACCCTTCACTATTTTCATTTCCAGGTATCCTTAAAAATTTGTAGGACTTTTTGGGAGGAAAATCAGAGGGCTGTTATGAGAGGAGGGCAATTTTCTTGTCGGTGGTGATGTAAATTATTTATTTAAAGTTCTCTCTCAGAGTATGGACTTGGAATGGTTTTGAGATTAGGTCAGCATTACTACATCTGTAACCAACCCAGGGGTTAATAACCTGTGTATGCAGCTTGTACTTAAAAATACCTTTTTCACCTGTGAGGGTAAATATTTCAGACAAAATTCTGGGGTTGTGATGGGGGTGACCTGTTCCCCATCTTTGTTAAATACTGCATTATGCTTTTGGCAACAAGTCCACAATTCTGAGAATAAATAAAATCCATTCCTCAAAACGTATACTAGGTTGGATTTTTGCTTGGTATGTTACCAGAGATATTCTCATGGAGTTCCTTAAATAAATAAATAAATACAAACCTGTACTTTGACAGTGCACACATTTGCTTAGAAAAAAAGTATTGTAAAGGAACAGTGCATTCATCTCTCTATGCTGGTCTCAAATTTATGTAAGTTATATGCCCAATGTGACCATCATAGAACAGTATTTGTTAATAGAAACTACCACCCCTTTCCAAGCTGCTTGACAAAATGTTGACCCTGGTTAAATACAGTAGGGATAATGAATATGCACTTATCCTCAGATGACCATTGGAAGGCAAAGTTTAGAACAAGACAGACATTTTCCAGAACCATTTGTCTGCAGCATTCCTTTGAATCAGAGGGGTTGCCAGGACATCATGGTGAGGAACTAGGAGTTGGTTATTAACAACAAACCTGATCTTCAGAAACTGGGGCCAACTCCCATTTCACTTACAAATTTGCCAACGACATCAGAGGCATTTTTGACAGTAGTAATACTAAGAGTACTAACATTGGAAGCATGGCAAGGGTGGAGCTTATTCTTATTGTCTCCTTACATTTGAAGGAATACTTATGATTGTGCACAGTTGCACAGAAGTAATGTCCTCTGCAGCTAGATTCAGTTGTATACCAGTAACATTGCCTGTATCTGTTTATGTTCACATTGTCTGGCATTTTATGTCATTAAATGAGAACATGGATTAAATAAACAAAACATCTTTAAAGTATTAGAAAGCGTGACAAGACAAATGCATTGTTCAAGCACTTTTTCACATGCAAAGATTTTTTAAAAGTTTTTATTTTTCACTTAAGAAGATAGACAAATGTAGCAGGGGCAGGGATTGGGAAACTTTACTATTTATATAGAGAATTACATTGGTAAATTTTACTGAATGCTGATGTTCTTCTCAGTTTGAATGAACATTTATCTATAGCACCTAGTTTAAAAATAAGACATAATAGATTAAACAAGTAGCTTGTCATGTGACATGAATTTATCATGTGTTTATTTAAGTTGTCTGGATATGTGGTCTGTCTTTATACTGATGAAGTTCTTTCTACAGATAATGAAAGCACTAAATATATTGTGGTATTTCTCACATTTTCTGCAGATTAGTGTTCTTGGTTTTGTGGACCATCTAAGATTATTTGTGGTTAGCAGTTCTCTCTCAGGTTTGGCCTAGAAGACAATCCAGAGTGAAGTTAATGAGCCTAAAAGTTTATTTTGACGAGGTGTCATCTAGTGGATTGCAGTTGGGATGGGTGTGTTCATTATCCTTGTACATGCCTGAAATAAGACCTTCTGGGTCTTTTGCCTTTTCCCAAAATGCGGACAGGGAGAAATGACACTACCCCATCTGTATATTTGGAACACACAAGCTTAAGATAGTAAAAGTTGATTTGAGAGAATAGTTGTAAGGGATTTTAATTATGTGCAATAATATGTAGGGGAGTAGAGACTCGCAGATGATTTTATCAAAAAGAAATGTAAAATGAGTAGATTTATGTAAGTTGCAAAGCCAACAAAACAGATTGAACCGTATAAATAACTGTTAGTCTTTCTTGTCATATGAGATCTTCCATTATGGCTTCCAAGAACATGTGTTTTGTTAGTCAGTTAAGTACTTGTTTGAATTCTACTGTTGAGCAAGGAATGCGTAATGTTAGTAGTCCAACAGTATTTCCTTCATTTTCACCATGCAGCCATTTATATAAAATTTGGTGTATGTATGTTTTTTGGTATAGCATAAAGAACTCATCACAACTTCTGCAACATTAAACTTGTAAATAGCTGTGATCTGGAAAGTTTAAGCAAATGTGATAAATAAACAATGTTTTATGATGAGTACAGTGATATTTATTTTATTCCACTAGGAATTTCCATTTCAAAAAAATACTTTTTTCTGTATTACAGTGTGAAAATGAAGTGCCAGCGTTCACAACCTCTGTGACATTCCTTGAGTATCATGGCAAAAACATTCTGTTGTCCAATGAAAACCACACGGCTGCAAGGGTAGCCAGCTATAACCAGGGGCTTCTAGTAACAGCAGTACCCCTGCCTCGACAGCAACTGTTTCAGGTATGCTTTAAATATTTAGTACTCTTTCTTGCTGCCTTTTTTTTGGGGGGGGGTGGAAGGAGCTGTCTTTCTTACCTTACTCATTGATCATTACACTTCCCTGTCTTTTCTTGCCCCATTAGACCATTCAACGATCCTCCAGGAGGCAAGAGACCTCTGACCCATTAGGTCCTCCTTGGGACAGGAGCCAAGCAGCATTGAGTTGGAGTCATCACTTATCTGAGGTTGGGGGGGGGGGTTGCTTTAATGTTCTAACCCTTTTGTGCATTCCCAGAACTGCCCCAGAATTCAGCATACAATGGGAGTTAGTGAGAGCATGACGTTAACTTCTTCAAGTAAACCCTTCAAGCAGATGTTCAAAAAGTGCAGTATATAATTCAACTCTTTTAAATAAGCAAAGTAACACCTGTGATACAAACCAGGCCCACACAATAAAAACTGGTAACAGTAACTTCTAATAGAAAATGGATAGTAATGACAAAATAAGAAACAGCAATAAATAGTAATCATGATAATAATAAGAGAATCACAATATATTACATACAATATGTATTATGTGTGTGTGTGTGTATGTATACACATACACACACACACACATATATATATATATATATATATATATATATATATATATATATATATATATGTGTGTGTGTGTGTATTATTATAATGTAGGCAGTAAATTGGATTTACTGTATATCCTAACTAAGCACTACGTTGCCATTGTACTGTTTTGCTGTTACTTGCATGTTGTTGGACTTGTCTGTTGTACTTCTGCTCTGTTTTTGACCCTGGTCTGAGACTGAAGTTGGTCAGAATTGATCAGTGGTCTATTCTGGTAAACAAATTCTAATAAATAAATAAATAAATGTCAAACTTGTAAACACTCCATTGTCTCAAACATCTGCTTGAGAAGTACATGGAATAGGTACTGAAGAATGAACTGTAAGGACTGTGTAACCTCTGTAACCTTTGTAGCATGAGTCACATTTACATTTAGACTGACATATACAACTTTTCTGTATCCTTTCAACCCATATTTAGGCAGAGCTGACTAATCTTCCGCCAGCTTCTTTTAAACTACCATTTCATTCATAGCAGATATTTATTGTGCATGCTTAGATTTAAATTATCTGTCATTTTAAGGAATTCCATGTCTAATATTGCACTGATTAATCTGTACACACATCAAACAAGAGGTGGCTTTCAAAATTTTCAATTTCTAGTAATTGCCTACTTTAATTATGTTACTTTCAAAGACAAAATACATCATTCATATTTTGCTCATTTAACTCTCACTTGGAGCCCCCAAAAAGAAACACCGGGGGGATTGATAGTCAGCCTGTCTTGCCATAAACTAGATTTTAGGCTTTGCAGCTGGGTTTGGAACAAATCCAGTTTTGAACATTACATTAAAACATGCAGCCATGTCCCTCTGTCTCTTTCTTCAGCTCTCTGCTTTTATGAGTTTTGAAGAAGACAAGTTCAGAGTTCTGTCTGCCTTAGTCTTTAGCTTCGATGTACATTCTTTCACTCCCTGGGTAACACCCACCATTAAAGCTCTGACTGAAAAATGTGCACATTGACACTGCTATATCTGAAGACAAGAGGGAAAAGGTTTCAGGCTTCTGTTGGTTAAAGGACATACTTGTGCTGCATTTTCAGTTACTTTTTTTACTCTGTGAGCAAACTATAGAGGGTGGGTAGAACCAGTGGAAACTACTCGTTTTCAAACTGCTGACAATGCCTTGACTGTGCAGCAAAAGTTTTATCACTAGAGAGAAACAGAACGTTTTAAAAAGCTTGGTAAATCTGAAGTGTGACTGTTTCAAGTGACTAGGTTTTATAGCTTGAATAAAATTATCTTATATTGTAGATCTGTAGAGTAAAGTCCTGCTTAGTAAAGATCCATCAACTGTTATGAAGAAGCACCTTACCTACCTTCTGTAATAATGAAAGTAACTTCTTTTAGAGCTTAAGTAGCAAAGAGAATGGTTATTTGCACAGGATTTTCTTGGATCAACTGGTGATCCAGGTACAAACACCCTGTAAGTTTTCTTTTTCTGGGTCACATTCAGAGATCCCACATCCACTTTACAGGCATGCTTCATAAACATTTCCAGCCCCTTCCCTCTCAAAGACACCACCCTGATGCACATTTATGCCCTCAAGATTCTGTCTCTACATATGTATGGGGGGGGGGGGGCAGAAATCTTAAAAAAAAAAAGCCTGTCGGGGTCCAAAAACAGAAATAAAATATTTTACCATAACAGAAGTAAGCAAGCATAATGGTTGCACCAAAACAATGATACAAAATGGAAAAAGTGTACTTTTTTAGCATTATGTTCAACAGATGGTGATAATTTTGTCAAAACTTCATATTTTGAGCTCAGGTTTTCAAAATACTGTTTGTAGACCACCCACTACCACCTAAGCTGTGGCACTGATTTTGTGCAGTTTGAGTCCATAACTTGATTCATGAACGTAACTGCACAATAACATTTATAGCTGGAATTGCATAACAGCATGCAGCATTCTAATAGCCAGTTCCCTAAAATGACTCCACTGACAGTTTCATACAAAAATGCCATAAATTATACCACTGCACATGAATCAGTTAGTTAAAATGAGCAGCACATTTTTTAAAATATTTTAACAAGATATTCTTAAGTCTGCCAAAACTAATATTTTAAGCTCAAAATCTCAGCATACCATCTCTAGGCCACCACCACCACAACTGTGACTGAATTTGTGCAACTCAAAAGACTGTTTCAAATGGAGTTGCCCAAGGTTGCACATTAGTTTGACAGAAGGGTCCCTAAAATGACGCCCCTAAAATCTGCATAGCAAAATTCCACATAATTAAAACATTATAACCTTGCAGAACAGGTAAAATGGGTAGGGGAACTGTTTCACATTGGTATGCACTGCAGAGCATATAGTTGTGCATAATCCACTAAATGTAAAATTAAGACTGAAAATATATAGATGCTGGATAATTATGATGATACCAAGGCACTTGAAGGTTTGCATGGTACAGCTATAACCACACCCCAAGGATTATAAGGTATTCACTGTTTGGCTTTTGCAACAGAATGCCCATGAGTGTGCTTTATTTTTTTTTTAACTACATCTACTTATCTCTTAGCCCAGTTTAGAATCTCTGCTTCTACAAGCTCTCTTGGCAGCCACACAAGATGACTTCAACTTCTTGTACTTCTTACTACTACTGGATCAGAAAAAGTCTGTTCAATTTCCTTTCTCTAACAGATGAAAGTATATAACACATCAAAATCATAAATACATTGCTTCATTGCAACATTAGAACTAAAACTAGTATTTAGTTATCCACAGAAATAATGCTTTCAAGCATTTGAATTGTTCATCTAGAAAAATACAGAGAATTGAGAACTGGCTGTCTACATTTCAAGATGTGGATGTAGTTATCCCCAGAAATAAAAACCACGAAAAAGAGACCAAAGCCAAAAAAAAAAACGACAATCCAAGAGAACAGCCAGAAACCAGGAAAATGTAAAACTTTAATCCAACTGTAGCCCAATCGAAAGTACAAAAAATCGCACAGTCCACAAATACAAATATCTCTAACAGATGAAAGTATATAACGCATCAAAATCATCAATACATTGCGTCATTGCAACATTAGAGCTAAAACTAGTTATCCCCAGAAGTAACACTTTCAAGCATTTGCAATTTTCAACTAGAAAAATACAGAGAATTGAGAACTGGCTGTCTACATTTCAAGATGTAGATGTTCATTTTATCTTTGTACCTACAACGTATGTTGACTATATATCTGAATATCTAACTATTTTGCCCAGTGCTTATAAAAGAAAATATTAAACAGTTTGAGCTGGAATTTTGTATTGATATGTACCACCAGTTAGGCTGTGTGGTCATTAGAATGCACTAGGATACCATGCATTAGATTTGTTTACTTTAATGAGTGGATTTATTGGATTTTTCTATGGTGAGGAAAGACGTACATGTCAAGAATATGTCATTACTGAGCATAAGTTACAAGAATACATCCAACCCCAACGTAGCCCTCTGCTGACCCCTCAATCTGTTCAGTAAAAGACTTGGCCTCCCAGTTCAGTACATACTTCATCAACAATGCTAACTTCTGTCCTAAATCACTCAACTTCCGGTACCCAACAACCTTTCTCTAAACTGACACTCCAGCGTAAAACATTCTGCCTGGAACCCTACCCATCTCAACCTCTGCCATAGAAGAAACTATTACTAATACTGAAACTTATCACCACTGCTCCAAATAACCTACCAGGAGAATACATTAAAGTGATTTTCCTGTGTTAATGAATGTATTGTGGCATTTGATGACTGAAGTGCTGCAGTGCATTTTTCCACTTCATAAACTTTTTGTAAACCACACTACAAATAAATTTACTGTTTCCTACAGTGACGTTACCCTTAGGGTAATTTATGTTGCACTCGTATGTAAGTACTAGGCAAGCTGCCCTTGCGGGCCATTTTATGCCTAGCCAATTACCCTTTTTGGTGCTCAAATTAACCTATCCAGTTTGATTAGAAATTGGTCTTACCAATTCCCTGATTGATAATTATATATTATCCTTAATGAGAATAACTGGGATAATACCATAGGTAACTTGGGGGACCCATGCATGGGATAAAGCATTTAGGAGCTACTTCTGTAAATTAATAATGCATGGGACAGTCCTACTGTAAATTTTCTGTTTCCCAGCCATAGATCCAAGCTGCTCTTGAGTATGGACATGGATGAGCTTTGTTTTATTTGGATGGGAAATCTGTTCCACAGCAGCTATATCCTTTGCAAGATATACCTGTCCTTCCAAATCGTTCTTTTGATGTTGCGAGATATACCTGTCCCTCCAAACCAATCTGTTAATACTGCAGAAAAGGTTTAGATCCCTAGACCAAATATTTCTGATGACATTTGACTTGCAGATGTACAGTAAATCCATCAGAATTTGGTTAGAGGGTGCCTTGCATGCCAGACACAGACCACCTCTTAGCAGTCTACAAGATCCAGAGAATAGTGACAGGGAGTTCAGTCAGTCCATCTAGGGCATATTGTTTAGGCCTTGTTTCTTTTAATAAGGTATTTATGTAGGCATTCCAGTTGTTGCATGCCTCTGGACAGATGCATGCCAAAGGGGACATTATATTCCATGACTAGCCTAATGAGAGCTGAGTAAAGGGAGACACTTATATCTCTAGATCAAGAAACAGTCCCTTTCTTTGTAAGCTGTGCAATATAGAAGGACTTCAGTACAATAGTGGATACATGATGGTCGAAAGTTAGGTCACTGTCAACGTAAGTTCCCAAATCCAAAACAACTGAGTCAGCTCTTTGAAGCTTATTGTCAATATGGTAGTTCCCTGGAGTAGGTGACTTCCCAAAGGTACAACAGTGCATTTTATGACATTTAGTTTCATTAGGAGTAGGTAGTTTGTCTCAAATAAGATGTCCTTCTTTACCACTGTTGCAGTATTCTTTAATAAAGAGATATCCTACTGAGGCTAGCCATACGTCGGCAAATATGCCAAAGCTGTAGGTCCTTCCAGGCACCATATATCAGACATATGTCCTACATCCAGGATGAAAAGTGCATAAATGACATACTAGAGCCTAACCCTCAGAACTTCTTTGCCGCCAGTTCAAACGTTACTTTTTGAATTTGATCTGTCAAGTTGCTTGTCACTTTGTTTCAGCTACCAAGTCTATGGCAGATAAGCACCCCACTGGGGACATTTTCTTCTTTCTTTTTGTTGGTTTACCACTTTACGTTCCATCCAGAAATGAGAAATGTGAGTGTGGTAGACAGATTTCCCATAAAGACAGACACAACAGCTGCCTTTTCTCTCTAGGTGCAGACCACAATCACACACTGTGTGCTGTTTGTCAGGCTTTTGTATCTAAGAGTCTTCATAGCCATTTGTCCTTCCTTTCTGTTTACCTAGAGAACCAATGTGTGAAGTTGCTTGTTGAGAGAAACATGGGTTACAAATCCACCCGCCCTGACGTTCAGCTGTCTTTCAAGAAGTCTAAAAAGATTAGTTCCGAGACTTCTGCTGTTCAGCCTCTGCCAAATTTCTCCATCTGATTGGATGACGAACTGTAAGACCATCCAATTTTGCCACCAGCTCCAACTGTTGCATCTTTATTGGAGGCCAACAAAGGGTTGGTTTCTTGCACATCCACTGAGGCTGAGCATACATCTGCTACAGACAAAAAGGAGAAGCCATGGCTGATTATTTCAGAAGGGCCTAAGGGTATTCCACAGATATTTGTTAGGGAACAGGTACCTAGATCCCTCATTGAAGGCAAGCAGGGTTCTGAACCACCTCAGCTTGTTAGGACAGAGGTTCCATGTAAGAAAAAGCAGAAGTCCAAGCATTTGGCTCCTGTGGCCAAGGAACCCCATAAAGAGTGGCAGGATTTCACTCAGTGTCTTTTCAAAGCCCTTATGGCCTTAAAGCCATGCCTTCTGTTGATCCTTTTTCTTCCACTCCCTCTAAAAAGGCTTAGGGAATCTGACTCTTCTGATGAAGATGTGGAATTGGATTCTGGGGAAGAGTCCATAGCATTTTCTTCTCGGATCCTCTTGCTCAGTGGTCAGAGGAGGATGATACTTGTTCTCCAGATTACCCTGATGAGTATTCTTTTGGTGACACCATTGTAAAATGATGGAGCATTTTTAGTGGGACAGTTTCCAGATATCTGAAGTCCAAAAGAGAGAGGCATCATGCTCTTTTACAAATGTACTCTTTCAGGCCTTCTGCAGCCCCTCCTTTGTTGGAAGCTCTTCTGGACACCTTTTCTGCTGCTTCCTAGGTTCCTGAGTACAAAACTCCTGCACCTAAAAAAACTGACAGGTTTTACAAGGTGCCTGAATCTCAAAATTTTTATATAAGAATCCCTCCTCTGACCCTGCCTGACTGCTTGACTGCATCCAAACTGCTTACACACAGTCTGAGAGCTCCATCTTGTCTCTCTTCATATAGACCAAGGAGGCACACCTCAAGTCATTGACACTGGCATGGACTGACAAGAGTCGTACTGTAACTTGGTGTTCAAGGACTTTGAGTGCATTTATGATCTGACTGATTCTGGCACGAGACAAGCAACTAACCATCACTCTTTCCTTGCTCAGCCTGTAAGAGACACGTCTGTATGTCTTACAGTGGAATTGCCTATAACAAGAATGTTAGGTTGGGTTGATGCCTGTGACTTTGGGACTCCTTGTGCTATGTGAGGAGGTAGGCTTAATTTGCTGAATGTGCTTTGTTCCTGTGTTGTGTTTTGGAGTTCTTTGAAGTTTAGGTAAGTTAATATATAGAGCCTTAGTATAGAATGGATTATGTGTATTGTGAAGACCTTAGAAAGGTGTGGTGTACTCCTGATTATTTTGGTGTCTGAATTTGAGAATTTTACCTCCAAGGATATTATATAAATACATCTCTCACACATTGAGTTTATGCTGTTTGGATAATAGATAATTGTTACCATGATACATTTTTACTGTGTCTCAAGATACCCATATCAGTCAGGCTGGCTAAAGAAGTTGAGGGGAAGTGCTCATCCATGGTTCCAGCATGATGTTTCTGGGAGCAGGAGTGACTGTAACTGCTTGTTGTTATGTTTGTTTAGGATGTTTGAATGGACTTGCTACTGAGTATTTAAAGTTAATTACAAAACAACTAGCCTGGAAACCTTCTTCATGTTGTGGTGCTGGGGAAAGTTAAACAGATGTTTAAAAAAATCATTTTAAAATGGTAGCAGATATTCTGACCTTCCAAGTTTCTACATTAATTAACTGATCCATTAAAGAAAGCTGCATTCCATTCTGTGCAAATAAATCTTGCACAAAGGCAGCATTTCCACAGATCTTACTAAGTAGCTAATAGCCATTTTGTCTCCCCTTGCAAAAGTCCTTAAATGTATCCATAATGGTTCCTCACCTTTATTTCAGACAGTGCTCTGCTATCTCCAACACAGCATGGCTTTTGCCCTAGTCATACCACTGCTGTGGCCTTCCTTAACTTTATAACTGCCATATATCAAAACAGAAATGAGGAAAACCTAGTCTCTGCTGTCTTCATTGACCTATCAAATGCTTTTGACTCATTTTCATTCACACTCACTTGTTTTGACAGCTCGCTGTTCTGCAGACAGCAGTCTGTAAAATGGCTAAATAACATCTCCCATTTCCTTCCCATAGCAGCTAGTCCCTCTTTTATTCAAAATATTTGTCAGTGACTTCCACTCAGCAAGCAAACATATAAAAAAGTCATCCAAATGTGTGGATGATTTCACTCTGATTTGTGCTGCCGAAAAATGGATGCATTGCAACAACTAACCCAAGATTCCCTTACCTGTTTTGAAGCATGGCTATCTGATTCCCAACTTCTAAACCTTAAAACAAAGAGTGAGAAGGTCTCACTGAAAAAACAGTCAGTAAAAACTAAATGAAAACTCCAGCCAAGCTAGAACTTCCAATGAGTGACCTCCCAAAACTCCTGTAACAGAGGCACATGGGATATATGCAAGTGATCCTTATGAACATCAGGTGTTTCAGCTATGTGGCGATTCTGATTGCCCATAACTTTTACATTTGAACTTCTAAACCTCAAAAAATATAAGCTTATCCTGTTGACCCCCAAACAACACTCAACCTAGAAATCCCTCTTCACTCTAACCTCCACAAACAACATAAAAAATGCACAAGTAACCCCAACTAAGCTACTAGGTGAAATAATTGATGACAACTTGAAATCTGACTACCATGTAAAAGATGTAATTTAAAAAAAAAAAAAAAAAAAAAAAAACAGAAATTGATACCTTCTGCCAAATAAAATCTCGCCTAAGAGACAATGCTAAAAAATGCACTGCTTCAGCTTTCATCTTTCCAACTCTCATCAGTGAAACATGCATTCTCATTAATCTTCAGATAACCCAGACCAATCTCTTTGAGAAGTGCAAAAACAAAGTAGCCAGATTTGCTGCTAATCTGATATACAAATCTCACTCTCATGTAGCACTAGCGCAGCTATTGCCTCACTGCCTGTTTTTATCTCAACTACTAAACACACGCAACCTTATTCACAAACCTGAAAATGATGTAGCCTACTTCACATACTTCAACACTACTCATCAAATAAGTCTTCACTCAGTAGGGAAAATACTACTACAACTGCTAACTGAATCAGACAACTCTTCAGGTTCCTTTCTCTAGTCCTCATACACTTCTGAAATCTGGAACTCCATCCCATTTGTACTTAATCAAATACCACAGATGAAATAGTCTCAGTTAAAACAATACCTAATGAAAACATAACTGTGTTCTTGTTTAGCTCCTGGCTAGACAGAAATTCCTGTCCACAGTGTATTTTAAGCTAAGCTGTCCCTCACCCTTTCTAAGAAGACTGTACTGGTATATCTACAGCACGTTTCTCTGTCATCGTTTCTCTCTGAACCACTTAGTTTCCTCTCCACTTTCCTTACCACTTTTTAATCTTCTCCTCATCCCTCCCCCTTTATTTTTATTACACCCCGCTGTTCCTGTTTAGTATCTCCTGGCTCACTTCCTTGATTTGATTCTCTCCACTTCTTATTAACCTTTCATATCACATCCCTTCTGTATTTCCCTGTACCCATTACAAATCATAACAGCCTCTCTTCATGACAGTAATCCTACATCTTCTTAATTAACCTTCCACAAATTTCGTGTCACTCAGATTCTCTACTAATTGTTTCCATCTCTACCACATCCAATGCATGATCCATTCACTTTCTGTGCGGGCTCCTCTACCTACTTCCTGGCTGTTACTTGTCAAATGTCTTTAACATGTTTTTCCTGCACATGCATCACTTCCACTAACGTTAAATACTTTTTTCCTCAAATCTCATATTTTAAAGCATGCTTTTGTAAATGTATTTCTTCTACCTTTCCACTTGGAGCTTTTCTCCCTGGTTCTTTGCTGAAAACGAGCAAGCTGTGCCCATACAGACAAGTACATGCTAAAAAAGTAAACAAATGTTTCTCAAAAAAGTAACTTTTCTGTCATTGAAAAGATGCAGTTACTACCAAAAATGCCAGTAGAAACAAAGAGAAAATGGTCTAGCATTTTCATCATTGAACTTTGTGTGAGTCCTTATATACACTATTGGGTGCATTGTGTACACTATTGGGTGCATTGTGTATGTGAGAAGTGTCATTCGTTGAAAGTTAAAACTGTTAAAAATGTAGTTGCAGCATAACTTGCTGAGTATTGATGTGCATAGAGATTTCATTCTGACGGTCTGCCAAGTGACAGTGTAGTTGGTTTCTTTGGGGGGAGGTCGAGTTTATTACTTCTTTTCGGGGTGGGAATGTTGTACAAAAAATGTTTATACTGTGCTGTCATAGCATCAGAATTAAAAAGTGTATATATATATATATATATATATATATATATATATATATATATATACATCTTCATAAAAGTGGTAATTTCTGCACTAGGAAAGATACCACAACCAGACATCCTTATAACAATGAGGACAGAATGGCCAATACAGCTACAACATTGTACTGAATGAAAGTCTTTAAGGGTGGGTGCAAATGCGTGTG
Organism: Protopterus annectens; assembly: GCF_019279795.1. NCBI lineage: Eukaryota > Metazoa > Chordata > Ceratodontiformes > Protopteridae > Protopterus > Protopterus annectens. The sequence continues at coordinate 451,448,087 of NC_056739.1, forward strand.
TGTGGAATTTCACTACGAACTATAAAAGATTGGGTGAGATATTGCATCCTTTGATATCAGATGCATCAAAACAAGATTGCAACGACATGTCACTCTGACACTTCATAAAGTTGCATTTTATTAATTTTCTTTAAGGGATGAATATATGACTTCTTTTCAGAGTGAAAAGTGAGGATTACACCCAGAGTTTATGCCTGTAATCAGTTGTCATTATAGCAGAGCCAGACATCATGCAAAGTTCTCCAAAGAACTGTTCTTTTTACGTAGCTGTAAAGATGTCACCACTAAAAATCCCTTTGAAAATAGTAACAGTCTGGTTTAGCCAACTTTCACATTGAATTGTTGTAATTTCGTAATGGGGGAAATCAAAAATTGCAATGTCTACCTTGTGGATCGATAATTCCCACAAATGTTAGAAAGAGCCCAGACCTAAATTCAATAGAAAATCTGTGGCGTGACCTGAAGAGGGATGTGCACAAGAGATGCCCTTGGAATCTGACATATTTTGAGCGTTTTTGCAAAGAAGAGTGGGCAAATATTGCCAAGTCAAGATGTGCCATGCTGATAGACTCCTACCCAAGAAGACTGAATGTTGTAATTAAATCAAAAGGTGCTTCAACAAAGTATTAGCTTAAGGGTGTGCACACTTATGCAACCAGCGTATTATACGTTTTTTATTTTTTATATTTTTCCCCTAACAGATTTCATTGTTTTTCAATTGAATTGTACATGTTATAGGTCACACAAAGGTGGGAAAAGTTTTTAAATAATTTATTGTGGCCTCATTTTTTAATATCACAAAAAACTGGCATTTTAACAGGGTTGTGTATACTTTTTATATCCACTGTATATGTAGGCATAATATGCAGGCTTGCATAGGCATCCCATTCTGACAATCTGACATGCTCCATTATAATCTGTTTCTGTAGAGTTGAGTCTAAAACTTCTCCTTGAGGTGGATAATACAGACATTTGCAGTGAGTTGGCATTGAGAAATACAAATTGTCATAACCAAAAATTACTGCAAAAGGGTAGAATGGACCACCAATCTTCTTTATTGAGTTGTGTGAAACAACTTTGGGTGGAATGGCATTCTTGGGTACAGTTTGTACCTCATCATCCAAGTATTGTTCCCTAAAACTTTCACTAAGAGCTATCAAAGAATTATTGAGATATTTAGCTTTTATAGGTTTATTGCTTTGCACAAGCATGTTGGGTGTGACTGTATTCAAAGGTACTTCATATTCCGTTTCTGTAATGGGAGCATACATTACATATCTGTGTTGAGCTAACATTTTATCTGATTCTGATAGGGAATCATAAATGTTTTCTGTAAAAGTAGCCTTTTCTGCCAAGGTGCATAAACTAGCACTCCCTCCTCCTATAACCCTATACACACAGGTAGTGAAACATTATTGCATGAAGATGAAGCTGTGCATAAATCTGAAATCTCCACCTAAATTCAGATTATAGCTGAGTGCAGTGATACCTTCTTCTGAAAAAAAAATGCTCAAAAATGTCAAACTTTGTGAGAGCTATAACTGTATATTACTGGGACCACCCCAGGGGCATGCATAGTCATTCGGCTGCTCAGTTTTGTACCAGGCTGGTCATAACATGCATACATTTGATATTTGTTTTGATTTACAGAACTAATGTAGTAGTATAATTTTCTTTATTATTTTGATATAACATCGGAACTAAAAATTATTACTTTAAAAACAGTGGTATTTTCTTTCATCTGAAGTGTAGCATAAAAAATCTTGACAGTGCAGGCTGACACCCATACATTTTAAGATGATTACTGTGATACCCATGCACTGGCCCAGTAATCAAGGAGCATCAATCCTTACCACTAACACCAGTGAAGGACGTGCACATTTGGAGGATGACAATAAAGTACAATTTCCCTTAAGAGCACACAGAGATCACAGTCAGTCTGTGGCTGTTTTTTCTCTCTCCATATCCCCAATAAAACTCCCCACTGGCACAGCTGTAGGGTTCAGATCTCAGCCGAGTGGTCAAGCCAAAATCTCCAGCACCCTCTCTGTCCAGCCAGTTCTTCGTGTCCCTGCCCAGTTAGCTGACACACACACACACTCTTTGAGATTTGGTTTATATACAAACACACAGACACTCCTGGGGAAGGCTGGCGCAGGTTCACTAGCTATGCCCCCGTTTTCCCAGTCTATAAGGTAGTACCAACTGCCACCAACCACTCTTACCAGCTACTCTAAGGCCCTTCCCAAAGGGTGACCAATTCCACTGTGCAATATTACTGTTATCCAATTAAGTGTGACCAGAACTTCTAAGGCTATTCAAGAGTGGTCTGTACAGTATCACCAAATGCAAGTATTCTAAGAGCTTGTGTATCTCTACACAAAGCCAGCCACAATTAATAGGTTTAAATATATTTGATAATAAATAATAAAAGCACAAAACAATACTCATTAACTCAACACAGCGACAATACAGTTCAGAATCACAGGAATGATTTTAAAACAACATTGCAGAACAGTCTCACATAAATACAAAAAATGTCTAGACTAATCTTACTGTATTCCTATCTATCTCTAAGAGAAACTATGTTCAGAATAACTTGCAGAGCAAGGTAAAGTGCTGGTGATGTTGTCAGATCCAGAACAAAATACAAAATGCACTGACTTCCTCTCTCAGACAGTTCTTAATTTAATCATTCACATTACTGCTGAATCATCTCAGATTGCATCATTCTTGTCACCTCTGCCTAAGTTTCCCAGGCTAGCAGGAACTTACATTTTAACATGTCTCTGTTAAAAATACTTCTCTCTCAGAAGCTGACAATTCTCTGTTAGAAGTTTGCCTGAAACTCGTAAAACAATTACCTTGGAAACCTGTAATTACCTCTGTTTCCAGACAATAGAAAGAAGCCCCTTGCCTAGACTTCCTGTCTCTTAGCTGAGGTAAACTAACTTTATAATACATCATAAAACTCTCTACTTATCAGCTTATTTTCTTGAGGTTTTGCAAGTTAACTCTGTATGTCCCAATTTCTACTATGAAAACATACATTTGGATTGGCATATTATTTATACATGTGTACTCTTTTCCAACAGGGTGCACTGTGGTTACAGTCTTGAAGCTCAGTACAGAATATATAGTCTTCTTATTTTTTAAGGCAAGCATACAAATCCTATTGCTATTCACAAATGACACAGAATTATTTACAAAATTCTATCTAGCTGGGCTGGCAGTGTCACATTTCTATATAAATCATATTAATATTTTCAAGTGACATATAATTATTTACAAAATTCCAGCTAGCTGAGCTGGCAGCATCTCAGTTTATCACAATGTCATTTAAACTTTGTTAACTCGTGCAGTGACTGAGTATGCAAATGTCTTGTCCAGAAAATGTTATTAGAAATGTGAAAATGTCAGAGGGATAGGACTGTTTGTACTTGGGACTCAGTTAAGACGAGATGACCATTAGAAGTCAGAAAAAACATATTGTTTCCAAAACATTCAGTTTAAACAAAAGTGTGGCTGTCAACTTTGTTTAGGGCAGCAAATAAGTTGAGAACTGTAAATTTGTTGTAACATCTCATCCAAAGTGCTGTTTGTTAATGCATAGAGGTGAGATAAATGTCATGATATAAAAAATATTTTTATTAAAATTTGGCCCAGGATTCAATGAACTCCATGTAGGCTCCACGCAAAGCCTACATGGAGTTTACACGTGTGCACTGTGGTGTGTAGCATATTCATGCCTCGTCTAAGCGAGGTTTTGTAGCCGGCAAAGTGTTGCTGGCCAGGAAACAGTGTAAGCAAAGATGGATAACAAGACTGTTTAAAGCAGAGCACCTACTGTTTGTAGTTTTGCGTAGAATGCCACAGTGATCACCAGGGCTTCACAGATAGCTTCTTAATGTTAGTTCAACACGTCTGTACAAAGGGCAACATAATTCGGGGACAATTAACCAGAACTAGGGGCATATTTGGCACAGATGTTGCACAGAAATGTGGTAGAATGAAACTCAGACATACCTCCCAACCTCTTAGAGCAATAAATTTGGACAAAGCTTAAATAATGGGTGGATAAAGAGCCAAAAATTGGGACAGAGTTTATATTGCTCTTACACAGGTTGAAAGTTGATAGAATAATAGGTTTTACAGTAGCATGAATTTACTGAAGACCATGTAGTTTGAAACTCAGTTGTCTGCCATTATTTTCTGGCTTCAATTGGCAATGACATGCTAAAGATTTGCCAGAAAACCAAAATTTTATGAGGAAAAGATCAGAAATATTAGACAAAAACTGGACATTCTGCAGAAATCAGGACAGTTGAGAGTTATGAACAGAGATGTATGTAATATTGAGTCAATTCAGTCCTGAGATCATCCCAGTGAGATACCAGAAAGCCACAAGTTTGAGAAGGAACACATCTGGACATCCTGAGAATATCTGGACAGTTAAGAGGTATGAATGTGAAGTATATGCTCCCAAACACAGTACAGGACAATGCATCTGCACTGCAGTGTTGTGATATCACATTCCTGGCATTCTGTATTGAAGTTGTGTAAATGATCTGTAACAGTACATGGACTGCCATGTAAAATGATCACTCAGGGGAAGTGTGTGTATTGAATAGGGACACACAGATGAATTGTAGGAATGAACACAGGGAAAGAGGACAGGTGAAACAACCTAATGTACAGCAGATGAGGGTATGTCAGTAGAAGATGGTTGTAGCAGCAACACCAATCACATATGTGTATGGTCTAGTAGGGACTGTACAGTAAAAATGTGTTTTATGTGACTGTAACTCAAGGTGACATAACAGTGGGGAGAATGTCTTTGTGAATTAAGCATCCTTACATGAATAATGCAGAGGACATCTTTCAGTGATCTGACATACGATTGGGGTAGGGTGCTTATTGTGAAGCTGTGCAAACTGATATTCCTGAATATAAGTGTAATCTCAGCAGAGGTTTCCAGCAAGTGAGGCACAGGTAAAGGCTCATGGAAAACATTAAAAGAACCAACCACAATCATGGACAATATCAGAATAATACCACCAGTAAATCCCATGCTTCTGACATATATGTGATTTAGAGAAATGAGTTGATTCTGCACACACACCCACACACACACACACTTGAGCAACTATTATGATACATCTACGCTCTATGAGGGTAACAACTCGCACTGTCCTGGCACAGTAACATCTGCTGGAAGTGTTAGGAGGGACACTGCTATACCTCTGTGTGACATTATGAGCAGGCTAGTTGACTGGTGTGCATGGCATATGTGTGTGTGTATATATATATATATATATATATATATATATATATATATATATATATATGTATATATATATATATATGTATATATATATATATATGTATATATATATATATATATATATATATATATATATATATAAAATATCATTACATCTGAGTGATACCTCCAGTTGCATCTGCAGTTAAATCCCACTGATGCCTCTAGACATCAAATATTACTTGTTCATATTCGCATCAGTAATTCCAAAACCATGCTACAGTGGATTTAAAAAGTGTACACACCCCTGTTAAAATGCCAAATTTTTGTGATATAAAAAATGAGACCAGAATAAATCATTTCAAAACTTTTCCCACCTTTAGTGTGACCTGTAACCTGTACAATTCAGTTGAAAAACAAACCTGTTAGGGGGAATAAATACGTACAATAAGCTGGTTGCATAAGTGTGCACACCCTTAAACTAATACTTTGTTGAAGCACCTTTTGATTTGATTACAGCTTTCAGTCTTCTTGGGTAGGAGTCTGTCACTCACTCACTCACACACACACACACACACACACACACACACACACACACACACGCACACACACATACACACACAGATTTTCTATTGGATTTAGGTCTGGGCCATTCCAAAACTTTAATTTTCTTCTGGTGAAGAGATTCTTTTATTGATTTGGATGTATGCTTGGGATCATTGTTCTGTTGAAAGGTGAAATTCCTCTTCATCTTCAGCTTTCTAGCAGACGCCTGAAGGTTTTGGGCCAAAAATGACTGGTATTTGGAACTGTTCATAATTCCCTCCGCCTTGACTAAAGCCCCAGTTCCACCTGAAGAAAAGCAACTCCAAAGCATGATACTGCCACCACCATGCTTCACTGTGGGGGTGGTGTTCTTTTCGTGATGCAAACTGTTGTTTTTGCACCAAACATACCTTTTGGAATTGCGGCGAAAAAGTTCAACCTTGGTGTCATCAGACCATAACACATTTTCCCACATGCTTTTGGGAGACTTGATGTACTGTTTTACAAATTTTAGCAAGGTCTGGATGTTTATCTGTGTAAAAAAAGGCTTCCATCTTGCAACTCTACCCCATAGGCCAGACATATGGAGAATACGGGAGATTGTTGTCGCATGTAATGCACTTCACTGTCTTCACTGTGTTCCATGGTATAATCCAGTGCTGTGGAAATTTTTTTGTACCCTTCTCCAGACTGATACCTTTCAATAATGAAATCCCTTTGATGCTTTGTAAGCTCTCTGCAAACCATGGCTTTTTCTGTAGCAGGCAACTGAGTAAGTGTCAAGAAAATCCTACTAGGACAGCTGAATTTTATTTGGGGTTAATCGGAGTCTCTTTAATTGATGGCAGATGTACATCCAAGAAGACTGAATGCTGTAATTAAAGCAAAAGGTGCTTCAACAAAGTATTAGTTTAAGGGTGTGCACACTTAACGCAACTAGCTTATTGTAAGTTTTTTTATTTTTTATATTTTTTCCCCTAACAGATTTGTTTTTTTTTTTTCATTCGAATTGTACAAGTTATAGGTCACATTAAAGGCGGGAAAAGTTTTTAAAAGATTTATTGTGGTCTCATTTTTTATGTCATAAAAACCTGGCATTTTAACAGGCGTGTGTACACTTTTTATATCCACTGTATGTACAAGGTTTTAAAAGATTTCATCTTAAATCTTACACACTGGCAAACTCAACTGCATTAATATTTGATCTTTGTCTAGTTTAGGTAAATAGATATTAACTGTTGTCTCTATGATATTAATTTATATAGATATAATTTTCACATTTTTCTAAACATCTCAACAACCAAGTAACACACAACTCCTTAGCTTCATATGAAAGCTCTCAGCTAGATGAATAAAATGCTGCTGACAGTATGTGTGTAACTTGAGTGGTTGCTGAGATATTGTAAGTTTACAAAATATGACAAATGTAATAGTTACTATGTTTACATGTGTCACAGTGCTGACTACTCCCTTGAATGTAACACAAGTACTGGATAAGTGAAGGACTTCCACATCAGAAGTCATAATGCCTTCATAGTTCCCAGCCTTCATCACACCAATAACCGAGTACAATGCACCCTTCTTCATAGAACTCCCTACACATCTTCCGCTGATATGTAACTGAAGTATACCACCTTTGTCACAGTGAGCTGTCACTCACAGTAAACATAGTAACTATTACATTTGTCATATTTTATAAAATACGTTGTAAGACGTAGAACCTAAAGAATACTACCACTACAAAATAGTTTGTGCTAAATAGTTTGCTTCTGTACTTTCATAACCCCTATGGTTCCAGAGATATGAAAATTTGTTTGAAATATATGAGGACATAATTTGGTTCTGTTAACAGGCTTAGGCTCCACCCTTTGGAAGTTACAGTGCAATCTTCCTGAGCTCCATTGGAGTGAATGAGATATATATATCCATATATATGTATATATCTATATACATATATATATATGTATGTCACAGTCCACACTGTGAAGAATGATGTACATGCCATTAATGTTGTCAAACACCTATGTATGTGGTGTGTGCATCAGCAGAACAGGTAGCATACATGCATCTGGTGTAACAACTTGATGGGGGTTCCCCTCAATCAGACAGTAATGTTTATGCCACAGAAAGAATACCTAGATATCGCCAGTAAGCTGAGTGACAGCTCACTGTGACAAAGGTGGTATACTTCAGTTACATATCAGCGGAAGATGTGTAGGGAGTTCTATGAAGAAGGGTGCATTGTACTCGGTTATTGGTGTGATGAAGGCTGGGAACTATGAAGGCATTATGACTTCTGATGTGGAAGTCCTTCACTTATCCAGTACTTGTGTTACATTCAAGGGAGTAGTCAGCACTGTGACACATGTTGGTGGACGTTTCACTTACCATGTACGCCAGGACACAGGTCACATACCTAATGGTCTGATTATAGTGTGTGATGTCCACATTATACTTGGGTTGTGAGTTTGTTTTTCTGACTTAACAGATCCCTCCTCATGTTTTCTTGTCATTGTAGGTGTTGTCATGGCTGTGGCAGCAATTTATGGTATGTGTTGATACCGTCTGTATTACATTAATGTCACAGTTGGAGTCAATGATTGCCCACAATCTTTAGGCCTTCAGGCAGCTGTTTTGGACACAGGATGTATATGTCATCTGTGATGTCCATCACTTAAATAATGATCAGGAAAGGGCCTAGCAGACAGCCCTCATCACTGGACCTGTGATATAGGGCACTTCACACATTTCATCGTAGTGAGATGCGACGTGTGTGATACACTGGTTTACCCACTTGGTGATACAGCTGTTTTATGGCCGCATATGACAGTGTTGATTGAGTACCTCAGTGTGCATTCGTGTCAAATGCCATGGCCTGGTCAAGTTCCACAAGATGATACTGTTGTCATCATGCACACCCTCGATGACCTCTTTGAGGATGTCTGTCAGATGTAACAGACATGATTTAGCATTAACAACTCATACATGTCTGATGCACACAGCTAGAATATTACTAGTGTCAATTTAGAAGAGGTCCATGATGATATGTTAGTCTCCTTCACAACTGAGATGACTCAGGATGTCTCTATACATGCATGCATCAGGTGCTGTCCCCTCAACTCAGATGAATGCATGTGGATGTACATCCTTTTACAGGAACTTAGCTCATGTGGAGGGTGTGAAGTGCATGTTCAACTGTATCTGGAAGATGCATGTCCTGAGTCGTGCCATAGGTGATCTGTGATATTGTCACAGCCCAGTGATTCCAGGTGATAGGCTTGGATGAAGGTAAGATAGTGCATACTGCCTGTCGTTTTCTGGCTTAAGGTTTTGACACAATCCCCCATGCAGGTATCATCGAGAAACCTTTCCAGCTGGGGGATTAATCTCTACATCACTAGAAGGGTAACCAAGTGGCTCACCAACAGAATAAATACTGTGAAAGTCGGTGAATCAACCTGTACGAGTAGAGCTGTCACCATTGACAAGCCCTCAGACTAAAATATATGGCCTTTGGCTTGCAAAGTTGGCTGATTCTTGCATATTGGGTGCAGTCATAGAGTCCATCAATGATGATAACATAGTACAAGAGGAGGTAACACAGACAAATGATTGGTGACAAAGTCACACGATCTACAAATAAATGCAGAAATGTGGCTTTTTTATGTTATCTGTCTGAAAAGCGGAATTCCATATTAATCACAACATTGGCAATAGTCCTTCTATGCTGAAACCCAGTGATGCAAGCACTGGGAACACATGTAGATAGTAATCTGAACGTTGACCACCAAATGTCCACGTTGGTATTGAAAGCCTATGTTGTGCACATCATAAGTTACGTAATCATATTTAGATCTTAGGTTTGTGTGACAGCACTGTACTCAAGTCAACACTGAGAGCTTCTGCATGTACGGCAAGTGCAGCGGCCAAAATACTCAAATACCCAAACACCAAAAAACAGCCAGCACTCCTATGAGAAGTTAATCATATTCTTTTAATCTGTTGACATTCAATGAACATTTTAGTGTAAAAAATACACTAAAATGAAAAAAAAAGTAAACTGAACCCCCACCTAAGTACACAGACTGCAGAACACAGTATGTTATGAAGCACCATGACTCAAGTCTGACTTGGAGTGTCTCAGACAACACTTTATGGCTGATGACATCAGCAGTGTATGTTGAGGAGAATATGCTAAGAACAGTGTCCTACATGCTGGTATGTGTAAAATGCTCTCCGTAATGTCAAGCAAGAGCGCAGATACGTACACATGCACACACACACCCACAGTTGACTGCAGTGAGAATAGAACCCCTACTTACACAAGTACACAGATTACAGAGCTCACTACTTTACACAAGTACCATGGCACATGAGTGCAGGTCAACTGTTAGATGATATTAGCAGGCCATGTGAGAGACAGGATGTTGGGAGGCCTGCATGCAATTGATGTGTAGGCATGTGCAAGTGTCAAAATACTGTCAGTACATGGCATTGGGCAGTAACTGTAGATACACACTTCTGCTCTTCTGTCTAGAGACACACTCACACACAGTTGACAGCAGTGAGAACAGAACCTCTACCTAAGTACACAGAGTACAGAACACAATACTTTATGCAAGCGCCACAGCACAAGTCTGACTTTTACAATAGTGCAGTTCAACTTATAGTAGATGACATCAGTAGGCCATGTGGGGAGACAAGGATGCTGAGGCGCCTGCATAGGTTCATAGTTTCATAGGTTCATAGAAGGCAGCCTAATGTCCCAGGGTGTTTACAAGCCTAGCTGTGTAAAAACACAAGTACCATTATTGAGCATAGTTAAATGGTCATTGTTAGCAAAGCGATTTTGTGAGCAGCAGCAAGTGGCCCTGTACAGTTAGTAAAGCGATTTTGTGAGCAGCACCAAGTAGCCCTGTACATGAAGGGTATAGGTGCCACCCCAGAGGTGACTGTACAGTCACCCAACCAGTAGTCAATGTTGAGCTTGAACAGGGTCATTGAGGAGCACTGTTTCACATGCAGGCCCAGAAGCTAAGTTATTAGTATTCACCATTGACCAACAACTGAAGTGCAACAAACATATATCACTCACTGTCTCCAAAGTCCACAAAAAACTTGGGACCCTTTATCGCTATAAATGATACCTAACTTCCGAAGCTAGAATCGCCATAGCCAGAACCCATGTGCTAACTACTATACTGTATGCATGTCCAGTATTAACAAATCTAAATAAAACTGACCTTAATAAACTCTCCACCTGCTATAACAAAATCGCCAGATTTGCTGCCAACGCCAGATCACGCTCCCACCACTGCCAGTCCCTAAATAAACTACACTGGTTAGAATTCCCAAATTTACTATGATACCACCAACTCGGTCTGGCACATTATATCCTATCCTATCCAAAAAAAAACTCCTGCATTGTCCAGACTCATAACCTTCTACAATTCTAATAGGCAGTTGCAATCTACCAACAAAGCTGTAATAGAAAATATCCAGTATATAAATAGCTCAGGTGAATCTCTCTTCACTAACAAAGTTGCAAAAATCTGGAATACCTTGCCTCCTAACCTCAGGCTACAAAAATGTGCAACCGCCTTCAAAACCCAACTAAAATCCTACCCTGTACACCAACCATTTATGTACCTGCAAAGGACCTCCCTGAACTCCCATCCACCTGAAAGAGGGTACTCCCTTTGCTTTAGTCAAACACATGGTACTGCACTACACCCTCTCTCTTTATGCATACTGTAATATAGTCTGCATGTCTGTACTATACTAAAATATATACATGTCTATAAAGACATGACTTATCTCTATTATCAGCATTTTAACCTTTCCACAGCTGTACCTTGATTGACATTATATATATTGCTCATATTATGTAATAATTTGTCTGAAGCTTTTCTCCCCAGGACTCCACTGAAAACGGACACTAGCTGTCCAGCCGGGCCATCCTGGTAAACAAGTGTTAAATAAAAATTACAGAGGACTGTCAATTGCTGGGGAATATATCTGTCTCCACAGCATGTTCTGTTTATGCCACAGGCTAGGTTGAGATCCCTGGAACAAGTTATTCTTGTTCCATTTGATTTGCAGATGTCCAGCATTTCTATTAGGGCAGGGTCTGAGACTGCTCTGTACACCAGACATAGATCACTTTTCAGCAGCCTACATGATGCTTAGTACAGTAACAGGTATGTCAGTCTTTTCATGTATGTCATTGTCATGTGTGAAGGCCCTGGATTCTCCCAGTCACAAACCTCTGTGTTTTCTCCCAGTTGCTGCAGGTGCCTGGTGTGGTACAGACAGAAGAGAGCATTCTGTTCAATTAGTGGTCTGATAAGAGTAGAGTACAGTAGAGTTGTGACCTCCCTGGTCTTGGATGTGATGCCCATGTGTATGAGTTGCAGAATGCAGAATATGTGTTTTACCACTATGGACACACAGTGATGAAAGTGTAGATTGCTATCATCCTGTGTTCCCAAGTGTCACGGCACTGTGTTTGAGCTTAGATAAGGGTGGTATGTGTATCATAGTTAGCAGGGGACTTCATTGCCAAAAGGGAAAATGAGGCATTGTTTGCTTTTTTTAGGTTCATTCCGTGAGTTTGCCACCAATCATTTTTTATGTCAGCCCCTTCTGTAATATGTTACCATCACTGGGGGGCTCTATATGATTGCATCCAGTTAACAGTCATTTGCAAACGTGGTAAACCACAGGACAACTACCATTGGCTGGGCTTCAGAGAAGTAGTTTCCAAACAGTTGATGTCCCACTACAGATCCTTGGGGTATTCCACTGGTAGGTGGGCTAGTGGTGAAGATGCAGTCCCCAACTTTGAGTGTGTGTGTTCTATTAGTGAGCCAGTTGGCTGTCCTTCTAATAATGTATGTCTTAATTCCCATATGGGAGAGCTTCACTAAGAGACATGAATGGGGGATTGTGTCAAAGGTCTTGGATAACTCAACATAGGCTGTATGTCCTGTTATCCCTCATCCAGGTCTTTGGGGTCAGTATCAAAGACGTCCACAACATTTAATAAGCAAGATCGATCTACCATTGACAAAACAAAATGGGCTGGGTCAAGTGTGTTGAAGGTCACCTATGTCCCTGTGGAAAAGGTCCATGCTGATTTCTTCCCTAGCTTTGCAAGTAAGGCTTTTTAGGCTTATGGATCAATAGTTGTAGTTCTGCATGTTACCAGATTGATGTGCATTGCATCATATTACACAACATTTGATATTACTTTCTGTAGTTAGGTGATATTTGTGTGGAAAAAGTACTGAGATACCAGGGTTGCAGTGCTTTTGGGGGGGAATGGGGGCAACACATGGCTGTTTTGTAAGTACGTGACATATTGTTAGATAGGGATTTCAGTCTGTTAGGTTTCCACATGTAATTTCATGTCACAGACAGGAAATGGACAGTAAACAGGAGTAATACATAATATTTACTGTTCCATACTGCTGGGAGCAGTGGCTTTGACTGACACTTAGCAAAGTGTATACGGATGCTTTAACTGACTCTGTGGCAACAAGTGTAAATGCATTGATACTTTTCTTTTTGGGCCAAGATGATACTGGGTTTGAATCCAGGTGTATGTAATACTTTTAAATACTTTTAGATAAGTATTCTTAAAGCAGTGACATGTATTCTTTATAGTACATGTGTTGCGCATTGGCATAGCACAGCGGGGTTAAGTGGCATTGCACGGAGGTAACCACAGCAGTTTGCTGCCACTCACCATTGGCGTGCGATGCACACCTCTGCCCAGACATGGCACCCAAAAAGTGAAAGGATCCATTGCTTTTTCTACTACTTGCATGTTGTGTGTGATTCTATTTTTTGACGAGATTAAAGGTATTAAAATGGGGTAGATAGGAAAGTGGTGAAATCGGGGGCAAGCAGGGGGAAGGACCTAGGGAAAGCAGGACAGGAATGTGCAGGAGGGAGGTAGGAAAGAAACATAGCTATCCATTTCTTAATGGTGTAAACTGAAGATAGATGCAGAATATTAACTGAATTTGGACTGTCACCTTCAGAGAGAAAGGTGACCACAACGGAATCATGTTGTATAGCCAACTGGACCAAATCAAGTGTGTCAAGAAGACACATGTTCGAAATGGAGAGCTATGTATGGGACATTTTTTTTTTTTTATCTGAGAGAGAGGGAAATGTTGGAGAAGAGACATAGGTACACCTGGGTCATGTAAGTTGGATAGGTGAAAAAGCAATTGTAGACAGACAAGACAAGTGACAGGGAAGGTGATGGACACAAAAGGTTGGGGACACCGTGATAGGGGTGAGGGTGGGGACAACCTAGGCACACATCTGTCAAGCGTGGAGACAGTGAGAATCGAGTCCTCACCCACTGGACTGTCATCACTGTCACCATACACTGCTAGTGGCTGGAGTGCTTGACGTCTCTTCCTCCTCCTCCTACCACAAAACATCAGGGAGAACATCCTCTCCGTTCAGCGTAGGCATGCACCAGTGATGCATGACCCTACACACCATCCCTGGCAACTCACTGCAGGGGATGAAATCACCACCTCTGCCAGTGCTGCCAGAGGGTACCACTGGACCAGCCTCTAGGGCAGGGCTACTTGAGGGTGCAGGTAGTGCAGGGGGCAGAAGAGGCAGTGCTTCCAAGTTAGCTTCCTGATGTGCTAGAGCCAGTGGAGCAGGGGCAGACTGATCCGGTGGGGCTGGTCTACCCTGCTGTGCTGTGGAGCATTTAGTGATGTGGTATCCATGGATTACGTGGACACATTTTGACAACACACAGTAAAAATAATAAAATAAATTTTATTTTTAAAAGTAAAATAAAAATAAAGAAAAAATAGGGATAAGGGTTGGGGTGAAAGAAAAAAAAAAAAGAGATAAAATTACGACAGTCTTATGTGACATACAATGCTTTAATACAATTATACAACTCTATTATCTTAAGTTTTGCATTTAAGTTTACATCCTAACAGATGCACACTATATTGCAGATTTCTGAAACTCCTCCTTGAAATGTGTATATATTGCACATATGCGTATTCCAGTTGTACAGATTACAGTTTACAGCTGGACATTTGTCCCACTAGTATAGATTTTGTACTTTAATGCAACTATTATTGAAAAAACAGTATTGTAGTATTTGAACCCACATCCTCTGACTAAAGTCTAATATTGGAGTCTTACAGTTGGTTTGTGCTACAGACTAATGCATGCATACTTGCTTTTACAGTTTGGATATGCATGCTCAAGTTGATACAACTCTATTAAATAGCAAAAAAAGCTTTCTTTAACTTTTAATGCTATAGCAACATTTCTCTTCTGCTGCATACATACGGCTTGCTTCCCTCAGCCTCTCCAGTCTAGCCCCGTGGGCCTGGACATTGAACTCCCGATCTCTGGCAGCTGGGGAAAAACAGAACTGAAGACCATTATGCATACCAGTCTTGCCTATATTCAGCTTTCTAAGTCTTACAAGTACTGTCTTTAGTTGATACTTACACAGTTGTGGGATGTCCGCAGTCCTAATTTCCTCCAATCAACGGTCAAGAGTATTCCTCGTCTTCCTCTGTAGGTCATTAAAATGATGCCTACATTGCTCTCCAGTGCGTGGGATACCAGGGGCAATGGATACAGCCCAGACTAAACTATTCCATGCCTCAGACTTGTACTGGGAGCCAGAAGATTCCCTCTGCAGAAGCCTTTGGCTGTGGTGCTTTATTAGGAGTCCAATAAATATCCTGGACACCCCACCTCTGTGCCCTAAACCAGCACCTTCCACACTAATGCCAGTTATGTCTACCAGCAGACCTGTAGCAATGGGAACTGATGCTTTCCTGCCAATTCCAGTTATCACATTTAGTGGGAGTGTGCATACCCGAGCAACACATTTGTACGATGGTAAGCAGAGAGCAGTAGTGCCAAGCAGTGAGGAATGAAATAATTGCAATTGGAAGGTTAATCTCATCCCTCATACATATAATTCATATCAGCTTCACTATCTAAAGTGCTATAAATGAGAGTGAATGCAATGGGAAGTGGAATAACAGTTCAAGAGTATGGAATATCGTGTATTTGAACCCAGGACCGTGTGTGTAGCAGTCCTACACTTACACCTTCTGCCACAAGAAAGTTGCAGTAATGGTTGTCTGTGTTTCAGTTCATTGCTGTAGACTTCCATGTCACAATAGTAAAATAAAGGATTGCACACCCTGTACTAGAAACCAGGATCATTTACACTCCAGTCCTACACTTACACCTGCTGCCACAAGACTAGTTACACAACATTCCCTAATTTACTAATCATTCTTAAGATTGTTCTATTAACCACCGTGCAACACCGCTGAGCGGGTTTGCGCAGTATCCATTAGAAGTAATTGAATGTATCTGGTTTCTGTTTTTGGCTGCCAGGGTCTTGTCTGCTTCCTGGGTGGTCCAGTTGTCCACTTTGCACCCTGCCACATTTCGCACAAAAGAGAAAGCACAGCCAAACCCGCCATTCATTTTCTCCTTTCCCGTAATTGTGCTAAGCCTGTGATGGCAAACCTTTTGGGTTCTGCTTGTCAAAAATTCAGGAAATGCCTAACTTGACTCTGCTGGTGTGTCACCCCCTCCCCACAACAAAATTAAATTAAAAAAATAAATAAATAAAAATAAATGAAACAGCATAGCTCTCAATGCATCAGGGATAACTCTCAACAGAATCAGGAACAAATCTCAACAGAATCAGGAACAAATCTAGAAATAAGAGACATGAACAGTTCTAAACTAATAGTGCTATTAATTTGAGACATTGACAGAAAAAGTGAATGTGAATTAATATACATTTTCTGAAGTAAAACAAGTTATAAATCTAATTACTGTCATTAAGTGTAAAAAGTTGCAGGTTTTAGGAAGGATTAAGAGGGACAGTTGAGAGGAATGTAAAACAGCACATGCTAAGAAATGCAGACTACTTGCCCTTCGCAGAAATATAACCACGAAGAGAAAACAGTTTCAGCACTGGCCTTTGTAGACTCTGTCGAGACAGTACACCAAAATAGTCTTTGAGGTTAATATTCCTCAACTCTGCAGCGATGCTGGTGAACTGGATTCTGGCACAAAATAATTCAATGCACTTCACACAAGCAATGAGTGCAAAAGCAGTGCCTTCGGCAACACAGGTGTTGGTGATCGCTGGTGGGTCACCCAAAACATTGTGGCATGTCACCTTTGACATGCGTATCATAGGTTCACCATCACTGTGCTAAGCAGTGCATGATGCAAACAATGCCCCCTCCCCCAAATAAAAAGAATAAATGAGGAAATACAGTGTATGACCTACACAATACAAAATGTTAGAACACATGAGATATTTCTACAGAAGTCTTAATTTGATCTTTCACTCCACTGAACCTTCAGAACACAGTAAGGGACCCTTATCCCTCTTGACAACACAAATTGCTTTACTGCAAGGAACTGAGATCATTCTGTATACAACCAACTGCAACATCCTCTACAGTACTATGAAACCACGCAACTGCTATTTGTACATGTATTATTTTTGGATGTAGTACACTAAGTGACCACACAACCAGTTATGATTATTGCTTGCAAATGTACAACTCTGTCTTACCTCTGTGTTTTTGGTCATTCTTCTCTTATCTGACCAGTAATCTGCGATGTGCAGTCTGTAAGCTATTCTGTCTCATTAGTCTTAAATGTGTGAGGATATTAAGTGGAAGTAGTAGCATATTCAGTTGCCAACAAATGAAGGGGAGTTGAATGTTAATGAACAGAACCTGTGAATTGTGTGCTGCTTACTTACATTTTCAACCTTGACAGAATTGCATGTAACACTTTCTAAGTCTAACCTGACACACCCACTGGATGTAGGGTAGTCTGCATTGCTGTTGTGTTTACCTTCTCCCTACCAGTAATCATTCACAGTTGCAATCCATAAATAATAAATACTGAGGAAGTGCCTGTACTATGTTTACATGTGCTACATGAAGCCAAGATTTGGGATTCAGCAATTCTAATGAGTTCACACCTCATATGCTTCTTCACCATGCTGACAGTCCTGAATCTACACCAACCGTATAGCTAGGGAAAAACTGGAGGTGAGCAGACTTGTTTATGTGGAGAATACAAAAGAGAGGCTATTACTTTGGGACATATCTGCACACAGATTACTGATTTTGAGATGGTATGCTTGCATTTTGTCGGCTACATACTGTATATGCTGACATGTAATTAAGAATAATATACACACACATATATATTCTGATCAGTAAAGGCTTTTACACTTTTATCTGCATGCATTAGTTAAAAGTGCACTGATGGCAAGGTCAGGTTTGTCTGAGAATTTCACAGGTATACATGGCAATAGCGTAACATGGAATATTCTGTGTTAAATCTGTACACGTTTCAGGGACAGTTCATTTCATAGCGCTTTTAGCATGTCAAAGATGGTTTGTTAGCAAAATGTGTCATTTACCTGGTCTTTTGAAGGTGAGAGAGCAAAGCTGCATTTCTGTTAGGGGACAAATAACGATATGTTGCTATTGTTACTCTCCTTTTTGCATTCAGCCTCTACATATAAGTCCCTGTTGTGTAAAGGTAATTTCTGTACAAATCTCCCACCTTTTACCTGCTTATACTACCAATTAACAACATGCAAGGATATGCCACTCATAATGTTACTGAATACACTGCAGGTTTAGGACTTACCATGTAACTGCAGCATTTGCCACAGTTTTAGTTCAGGGCTGACTCTGTCTGATGCTATCAGTACACAGCCATTACATGGGTAGGTATAGTTTGTGAGAGTTGCCTGGCATCAATGTTACTATATGTGTGTGCGTAGGAAGAAGGTTTTAAGCCCTTAGGTGGTGAGTGAGTGGGCTATGCGTTGTCCCTTAGCCAATGTGAGGACTTATTGAGCATGCCTATGTCTGCTACACCCACAGCAGCTGCTGGTACCCTCTCTGACTCCTCACCTGCATGTGGCTGTGATGATCTTGGCATTGGTGGGGGATATGTGCTCCTTCCCATTGCTGATCATGCTGAAGCTGTTTTCTCAAGGTGATGTTGTGTAGCATGGCACATAATGTGAATATTTCAGTACGTCTGTGGATCATACTGCAGGGCTCCCCTAGATGTATCTAGGTACCAGAACCACGACTTCCGCAGCCCAAACACACACACTGCGATATTTCTGGTTTGAGCGTATGCATTTTGGTGGTCTTCAGTGGGTGCGTGTGCATTTCTGATGGGTGTCATCAGCCACAGTTCCGCTGCATAACATGCAGCCCCAGTAAATGACCCCGTGGGATATCCCCCTAGTGAACATCTGGTACATTTAGGAGGTGTGCCAGATTTGTGAGTCGTGGTAACTGCCAGGATTGCCAGTGCACACACTCAAGATGATTGCCTTGGCCTTACACACGACTTGGCAGTTAATAGAGTGGTAGCCCTTTCTGCTTATGTAAAGCCTACCCTGTTCATTAGGTGGTGCCTTGATTTCTATGTGTATGTAATCTATGGCACCCAGTACTTCAGGGTACTGTGCTAGATGGTAGAACTCTTGCATATTTCTGGACCTCTCCTCAGGAGTACAGGGAAAATTATGTGGTCACTGGCATATTAGAGCATAGCATTTGGGAATTGATGGAGGATCCTGTATGCTAATGCCTGAGACACCCCTAGCATGTCTCCTGTTTTTCTCTGAAAGGTACCTATAGCTATGATTCTAAGTGTTACACATAATTTGTCTCCACTGGGACGGGTTTCCCCTTGGTTGACCCTGGCGCTGAGTTGAGGATGGCAGAGATTGCAGAGTTCCTGTAGTGTGTCCCTATCCACCCTATAATGCTCTACAATTTCCACATCATGTAGGTTGTGAAAAGTTAAACGGGGTCTGAAGACTTTTCTCCTTCTTGGACTAGGTCTGTTGGCAGCAGCAGCATAGGCTTCAGCCTGTTGCACATACAAATGAATTAAAGCGGCAGCAGCCCCTAACATTATTTCCGTGTAGACTCCTTCCCGTAGCTGTATTCCAATAAGTTCTGGAATTCGCAGGGAAAACCTACACAGAGTCTGCATGCTTGCTTTATAGATTGTTGAATAGTTTCACCATGTTGGATTAGTTGATTACCATGCAGATGTTCATCGTGTTACCCTGCTGCAGTCATCACACTTGGGTTATCCTGCCGTCAGGCGGTCCCGCAGTCGGCCAGAGTTCCAAAGTCTTGGTCCAGTGTCAGTTGCTGTCGCTTCTTCCCTGACGTCAGTGCGCCAGGGGTATATAAGAGGCATCCAACGCCATTTTCTTCAGTCTTTCTTGCCGCGCCATGCCCGAAGCAGAAGCAGTTCGCAAGTGCCGGTCGGCCGACACCTGAGATTTTCGAATTGAATTTCAGTCCAAAGTCTTCAATAAAGCTAAGTACCCCGTTGGGGAACCTTTTCTTGCCTCAGTCCGATGTCAGAAAAAGTTAACAATTGCATTTCTTGTGGGAAGCAAATACCTCATAAGGACTTCCATTCTTATTGTATTCCTTGCCTAGGCCCAGACCATGACGTCACAGGTTGTCGGTTTTGTGCTAGGTTTAATAAACGAACTATCAAACCCCGTTTGGACTTCGCACGCCATTACTTTGGTAGGAAATTTAATTATATCATGCCGTCAGAGCAGCCGACGGCTGGCATGCATAAAAAATGCAAGGATAAGGACAGGCAGCCTAGGACCAAGCCAGACGCCGAGGCCTCTGCTGGGCCTGTCGCCGGTTCTCTGGTTTTCAGTGAGGCGCCTACGTAGCCCCTGACGACCGCAGAATTGGAACCCCAGACAGCTGCAAATTCTCAAGCGGAGTGGACTAGGCTGTCGCAGCCATCTTCCTTAGGCCCTTCCGACACCGGAGCAGAAGGAGATCCCCGTGCAGTAGAAACACCTTCGGTTGCAGAAGGTGTCTTCAGACAGTCTACACTCACCATTAAATCTTATGCTAAGCTTAAAACTCCATTAAAACCAAAAAAGAATGTACATCAGTCTACAGTTCAAGGCCCCATGCCTAAGAAACAGATGCTTAAGATGGCTGAAGATTTGATTACCCTAATCAGGGGTTCCCATCCCTCTCCAGATAAAAGACCAAGACAAGAGGAAGATTATGCTTCCTCTGACCAGATTTCAATTTCCTCAGATTCTTCTGAGGAACAGGATTACAGTTTTCCCCCTTATGAAGACTCTGATGCTGAAGACTCTATTCCCTCAGCATCTCCCCCTGAAGACTACTCCTTTGGAGAAACTTTACACACCATGAGGGAACATTTCCACTGGGAAGGACAGGACTACTCTGATTCAAAGAAAAGGCTCCGAGAGTTCCTTTTACTACCCTAGCACAGACCACTTGCTATCCCTCCAGTTTTAGACATTGTGGATGATGTTTACTTAGAGTCTAGTCTAAATCCAGACTCTCTACCTCCTGCTCCAGTCAAACCAGACAGGTACTACAGAGTACCTGACTCTCACAAATTCTTTTATAAAAGCCCTGTGGCTGATCCAGAAACAATTTCCCAGGGTCCCAAAGGGGCTAAAGCTTCTATGGCTAAAAATCATGTATCCTCTGAAAGGGATTCCAGAGCCCTAGATAGATGGGGAAAGAAGATATACACCTCAGCTACTCTGGCTATGAGAGCATTAAATTGTCAGTTTCACATGCTGAAATATCAGCAATTCCTAATGTCTCAATTAAAACAAAAAATGAGCACACATTCTGAACAGTCTGAATTCATGGAAATGCAGGATCTGTTGCATGCAGCTGAACAGGTGGGCAAACATACTTTACAATGTGGATTTGATTCATTGGAAGCTTCATGTAGAGCAGCTGTTACTGGGTCTGTCATACATAGACATGCTTGGTTAAAAGAACAAAAACCCTACCTGATCATGTTAAAGCAAAATTATTGGATGCACCTTTACAGCAGGATATCTTATTTGGTGTCAAAGCAGAAGAGGTTTTAAAGAAAATGGAGGATAAGGCAAAGTCTATGCAGACGGTCAAGGATTTTTTACAGGTACAACCCCCTCGTTTCAGCAGAAATTGGCCAACAAAAAACTAGTCCTTTCCAGCTTAGACGCCCAAGGGGCAGAGGTCAGTCCCAAGGCCCTTACAAACCTCACCAGTGGGGTACTGCTACCCAGAAGGGAGGAGAAGACAGGCCCCAAGCTAGCAGAAGACAAACACAATGACTCAACCCTCAAATTCCCAAGCAAATCTCTCTTGGCAGCTTCCTTGGGAGGAAAATTAGCACTTTTTGCAGACAACTGGCACATCATCACAAAAGACAAATGGGTCCTAAACATCGTCTCACAAGGATACAGATTCGACTTTCATACCTTGCCAAGGATAAAAGGAATGCCAAGCCTGCCACCGAATCAATGGGCAGAAGCACAAAAACAAATTACAGCTCTCATGGACATGAGAGCCATTCAACAGGTACCTACACAGGAGCAAGGACAAGATTTTACTCAAGACTCTTTCTAGTCCCCAGAAAGGACAAAGCATGGAGACCCATTCTGGATCTTTCAATTCTGAAAACCTATCTGCAAGTACCAAAATTCAAGATGCTAACACTACAGCAGCTTCTTCCCATGCTGGGCAAGAAGGCTAGGCTAGTAATGTTGGATCTTAAGGAGGCATACCTGCATGTCCCTATCAGACAAAATTGCAGAAGATACCTCCGCTTCATTGCAGGTTCAACCCATTATCAATTCTCTGCACTGCCCTTTGCTTATCTACTGCTCCCAGGGTCTTCACAAAATGCCTGGCACCAGGAATTTCATACTGCAGACAAAGAGGAATTCAAATATACCCATACCTGGATGACTGCCTTATTCAAGCAGAAAGCAAGGACATTTTTTTAAAGCATCTGGCATTTGTCAAACACGTTCTAAGTTGCCTAGGGTGCACAGTAAATGAAAAGAAATCAAAACTAGTGCCCTCACAAAACATAATATTCCTGGGTGCCAGCTTGAATACAACGGCCCAGATGGCTTGTCTCTCGCCAGACAAGCAACAACAGCTGGCTCAATACTTCAAAATAATGGCAACAAAGACCCAACTCCCTGCAAGAAAAATTCTGCAGGCCTTGGGATTCATGGCATCTTGCATACCACTAATACCATTTGCAAAAGTGCATATGTGGAAATTACAATGGTACCTGAAAAGCATATGGACTCGGCACAGCCACAGTTTAGAAACAATGATACCACTCATTCCCTGCCTTCAACAGGAGTTTCTTTGGTGGGCACAGGCATGTCACCTCAACAAGGGCCAGCCTTTCACCTTACCCACAGCCAGGCAAACTTTAACAACAGATGCATCGGACTATGCCTGGGGAGCACACATGGCAGGACAGTGCATTCAGGGCAAATGGACTACAGATCAAAGGCATCTGCATATCAATCAAAAAGAAATGCTAGCAGTACAGAATGTCCTAACAGCCTTCAAGGACCTCTTACACCCAGGACAACTAATAATAAAGATGGACAATACCACAGTAATGTGGTACATAAACAAGCAAGGGGGCACACATTCCTACCCCCTATGCAGGCAAGCAATGACCTTGTGGAACACAGCACTGTCTTACCAAGTTCAACTACAAGCACAGTTCCTGCCAGGAAAGAAAACACATTGGCAGACGACCTAAGCAGAAACATCATGGATTCCCCATGAGTGGAAATTAGATCCATTAACAGTGTATGCCTTTCCTCCGCTGCCTCTTCTAGCAAAGGTACTGCTGAAAGTCAGATTAGAGAGGCCACAAATGATGCTCATTGCACCAGACTGGCCACACCAGCACTGGTATCCAATTCTAAGGAACATGGCCCATGGCCCACCATGGATTTTACCACAAATTCTTCACCTGCTCACCCAGCGAGACAATCAGATTCTACACAGCCAGCTCAAGACTTTAAACCTGGCTGCATGGCAAATTACCTAAACAACCAGCCAACACCTCTATCAAAAGCTGTTATGGATGTCATTCTGGAGGCCAGGAGGCCTAGCACCAGGAAAACCTATTCAGACAAATGGAAAATATTTTGCGCCTGGAACCAGGCTAAAGGCCAAAATCCCCTTGATCCAAACATTCCTCAAATTCTACAACATTTTACTGAGATATTTCACAAAGGACTTTCCTTTTCATCTATTAAGATCCACGCCTCAGCAATTTCAGCCCATTACAACACAGATCTTCCTTTATTTTCACATCCACTCCTAAGACAGTACCTCAGAGGGACTAAGAACATAAGACCGCCCAGGAGAGCACCAACACCTACTTGGGATCTCAACTTTGTTCTGGAAAAGCTTACACGGCCACCCTTTGAACCAGCTTTTTCAGCTGATTTAAAATTTCTTTCATGGAAAACTGCCCTGCTGCTAGCAATAACTTTAGCTAGAAGAGTCTCAGAGCTACAGGCACTAATGGCAGTGGAGCCTTTCCTCATTCTTCATCAAGGCAGAGTCTCTCTATGAACTAACCCTTCCTTTATGCCAAAGGTAGTATCCAGTGTGGCCTTAAACCAAACCATTCATTTGCCCACCTTTTTCCCAAATCCCCAGAACAAAGGAGAAAGACTCATGCACTCTTTGGACATTCACAGGCAATTACGTTACTACTTGGATAAAACTAAGGCTTTCAGAAAATCTGACCAGCTCTTTGTAGCCTATGCTGCAGGATCACAAGGAAAAGCTATCTCAAAACAGACCATTTCAAAATGGATAGGACATTGCATACGTTTCTACTACACGCATCATGGGAAACCGGTACCTGCTAACTTTAGGTCCCACTCCACCAGGGCTACAGCTATATCAGCAGCCTTTCCCAGGGGGGTGCCAACCAAGAATATTCTGGAAGCTGCAACTTGGAGTTCAGTGCACACATTCTCCAAACACTGTCACTTGCCTCTATATTCTAAGACTAGAGCTGGTTTTGCCACTGCAGTTTTGCAGGGCCTACTAGCTTCTTCTAATCCTGTTTAACTCCACCACCCATCCTTAGCTTTGGGATTCAACCCAAGTGTGATGACTGCAGCAGTGTAACACGATGAACATAGTACAGTTTTGTATCTACCATAAATGTAGATGTTTGAGTGTTCACCCTGCTGCAGTCCAGGTTACCCTCTCTCCATCCCTTCTGAACTAACTAGACTTATCTATACCTTTCTATCCTATACAACCTCTGTGGTGTATTTGCTTGTGACTGAAGGTATTGTTTTTTTTTTTTTATATGTATATTTTTATATAGCAATATGTATTGCCTACCTATTGTTGGCACCTGACATCTGGGGCAAGAAAAACTGAAGAAAATTGCGTCGGATGCCTCTTATATACCCCTGGCGCACTGACGTCAGGGAAGAAGTGACAGCAACCGACGCCGGACCAAGACTTTGGAACTCTGGCCAACTGCGGGACCGCCTGATGACAGGATAACCCAAGTGTGATGACTGCAGCAGGGTGAACACTCGAACATCTACATTTATGATAGGTACAAAACTGTACTTTCATCTGCTTATGCTGTAATTACCATGTCATGGTGTTTATCGTGTTTAGACAGTGGTGCACGCCTCTACACTGTGCTTACTGAATCAAAAATGGTTTGCTACCACCGCAATGCATACACGGTAGAAACGGACTGGGTAGTAGGGTTTATTGAATTTGGCTGCAAAATGCAGCTATAAGGCTACCTTTGAAGTTAGGAGCACATATTAAGGGTATTTTACAGGTAGTTGATGTAGTCTAATGTGCAGAAAATTTTATGAGAATATATCTAATATTTTAGAGATGTAGCCCTTTGTGGACACAATAAAAATAAACAAAACAGGCAGGAAGGTGGTGGAGCCTTCCTTCACATCCTAGATATTTACAGGTAAACCAGTAGAGGGTTCATTAATCCAAGAATACTGAAAACCTTTTAATTTGATCTAGTCTAAAGAGGGAGGGGGATTTGCAGTTGACAAGCAAATCCTGTCCATGTGGGTAAACCGCATTGTGTTTTGCCATCTAATGCTTTATCACCCATTGTAAAATGGTGGTGTTCATAGGTTCTTTGGTGAGTACTAGGCTAACTGCCCTGAAGGGTCATTTTAAGCCTAGCCGGTAATCCAAGGTGTTGCCAGAGATCACTACACCAGGAGCATAGCTGCTGTCAGTGTTTGTCTCAAAAATGTCTTCTTTGAGGACTTTTCTGTCACATCCATTTGGATATTGTTGCCCCTCTTTACCAAATATTATTGCTTGCAATTTTGTTGCAGTAGTCTGGCATACTCTGATACTTCAGTGTTGATGGATTAAGCCTTCTGAGGTTTTGAATTTAGGTCATTTTCTAGCTTTTGCTTCTCCAGTGCTATGTCACTCATTTTGATTACAACTACACAGGGAATTAGAGTTAAAGCACATGCTTTTTCTCCACAGTATATGGTCTGTGATGGAGCCCTTTGCGGTGGGCCTTATTACCTTCATGGCATTTTGTAGTGTTCGATGATCCCTTCATCCTGTAATTGTGAATATTTATGTGTGAATATTGGTCATGCTGATCACTGCTGCTCACCGTCATTGCTTATACATGGGGAATTAGCCACAGGTGGATTTCCACCCTTCTGGACTGATTTGCAGAGCGGTCTGATGTCCCTAGTGTGGCCGATACTCTTACCTGTTCCTAAGACATTGGTATGATATATTAAAAGGGAGAGCAACCTGAGCCATTTTCATTATATATGTATTTATTTACTTTTTTTTTTTTTTTGGTTTGTTAGTTTTTTACTTCAACAAATAGTTGTTAGTCCATCTTTCAGTTGATCAGTCCCTGCCAGGTGACTTTCAAAGAACAATACATATATAGATCTGTGACTTACCTTTATTGACTGTTAAATCTAAAAGTAAAGTTATTTGGTTGAGATTTTTTCCTAAGGTCCAAGACATCACCATAATAGATTGCAGGTTAATGTGCTTGTAGAATACAGGTTCTTCCCAGTCGCTACCTTTTGCAGTGCCTTTCTGCCTAGGAGAAAATCATCAAGCTTCTTCCTGTGAGCACATTGCTTCCTTCTTCCTGTGAGCACATCGCTTCCTCTTGTAAAAAAAAAAAAAAAACTTCAGTGGACCCCAGTCTTTCTTAAAAGAGTATGCTCCTTGTGCTTTGAGAAGCATCTGCCACTTCCAGTTCAGAGACTTAAAACCTGATGGCCTTAAAACCAGGAAATCTCAAAAAGGAATTTAAGCATGCAGAAACAGAAAAAAGCTAAAATGTTTTTAATTTAAAGAACCATCGGGCAAGAAACTTGAATAGTAGTGGCCTCACCAGACACAGTAAGGTGGTATTTTGTCTGCTACTGGCCCAGTGCCTCCCAAAACTGATTTGTCACCTGTGTTATCTCCTTCAAAGGCTGTGACAGTAAGTTATCTGGTACTGCCCCAGCCAGGCCTCAGTAGAGGACTTTTTGACCATCAGGTTACCCACCATTTTCCAGGTATGAACAACAGATGTCACCCAGGTTCATATTCAGACTGCATTATAAGAGTGATTCTCCTCACAGGATGCACTTGCTATTTTAATTCACAATAATTTATGAGACTAACATTGAACTTCCATTTGTGTGTTTTAGCAGACAGGTCAAGGACCCAGCAAATGGCTTATATTTCCTCTTATAAAGGTGGAGCTCCGAGACCAGATACCTGCCATACTCACACCTGCTTTGATCAGCACCTCTTTCAGTTACAAGAGATTTTTGAAGAATATGTAGCCTCATGGCATAGGGTTAACCCACCAGCAGCCCCACTTATCATCATCAATGCTGGGCAACAGATGAGCCCACTATTGCTCTAGTGAGGGATGCCTGCTTGCAGATACCTATTCATAAAAAGCCCTAGCTGTTCCTCCACTTCCAAAGAGGGTAGGAGTAGTACCATTTCACTTCCTTGCCTTTTTTTTTCACTGCACCATGGGTTTTCACCAAATGCTTTACAAGTATTTGCCATTCTGTTGACTAGAGTAATATGTTTTTAACCTTTACCTGGATGAGTGATCATGGCATCCTCCTTAAACGAACTACTCAAATTCCTACAGTGAGTAATCTCTGCCTTACCAGTTTGATAATGTTAGTTAACCTACAAGAATTCAGTCCTGCACTTTCAGCTTTGAAGATAATCTTAGGAGCAGTGTTGTACATAGACAAGTAAGCTGTTCTTGGCTGAGAAGAAAGTTTTCCATTTGGGACAGTTTCTGACAATATGGCCTAAAAGACTGACCTGAAACCATGGCTCCTTCTGAAGACATGGGGCTACATTTTATCCTGTGTTTTGATGGTGCCTTGGGCCTGGCTGTACATGATGAAAATATAGTAGCATTTCAAAGCATTTTAGTAAACAGTATTGGCATCCTTTGAAGAAAGTCTTGGCCTTGATCACTTTTGTAGAGAGGAAATTTCTGTGGTGGGTCCACCCAGTGCAGACCAACCCATGGATGCCCTTTGTGCCAACAGACTGCATGGAAACCCTGACAGCAGTTGCTTTGGGAGGGGAAGGATGCATGCTGCTTATCTGATCGTTCAAAGAGAACTCCATACTAGTGAGAAAAAGTAAATGCAGATTAAATGATGACCCTGAAAGTTGGCCTGCAAACATGCAAAGCAGTGTTGCTTTTGCATGGTTTAAGGTTAGTAATAGACAAAACCATCCTGATGTACAGATGAAAGCATGGGGGCTGCTTGCAGTCCTATACAGTGTGTATACTGGCACTTGTGACTTAGGACCTGACATCACAGAAGGGCTTATATGACCTAGTCATACTTATCCCGTCAAACCAGAATTCACCAGAGGACCATGGTTCAGTAGGTCCTCCTTCAGCCTTCTTGCGTGAATCCTCATAAACAGAAAAGTATTCCAGAACATAGTGCAGAGATAAGGGACCCCAAAGATAGATATGTTTGCACTATATGCTAGGGGGCTTGAGCAGTGAATGCCGTATTCTGATAGACAAAAGGATTTTTTATGCATTACTGCACTTTCTCTATTTCCAGAACTGCTTCAGAAGGTGAGAAGAGAAAAACCAAGGTTTATTCCAGAAATCCCATTCCAGTCTAAGCTAGTTTAGATGAACAAGGCGCTATATACTCTTCAGACACTGAAAACTACATTACTATCACTGATTCATCCAAACCAAAAGTCTGAAGCTGACAGTATGGAGAATTTCAGCCTGGTCTAATTCATGGTCATCCCCTTTGGGAAAAACACGGTTCCCATGAATTACCACATCAATGGTAGTCCACTGAACACAGAAGGCATTATAAGAGATCTGGGAACACAGGGTGACAGCATCCTCTCCTTTGACCACCACATTGCCACTGTGGTCAGAAAGTCCTTCTATGTGGCACATCTCTCTACTAAGGGTTTTGCATCCAGGAAGAAAGAGGTCATTGTCTCCCTCTACTCTTCCCTCATTAGGTCAGTCATTGAGTACAATGCCCCGTTTGGCATGTGCCTCACTAAACACCTGCAACAGCTGGAGAGGCTGCAAAAGTACCTCACAAAGAAGATCCTAGGCCTTAAACATTTGTCCTGTATGGACAGACTCAAAAAACTCCAACTATTCTCTGTCTCATATCGCCTACTTAGAGGCAATCTGTGCTTGACTTACAAAGCCATGTCTGACCCAGCTTTGTTAGAAATGCTACATCTAAAGAAATCCCAATCCCTCAGCACCACATGCTCCAGAGACCTCAACCTCATTACCACAATCAACAGAACATGCTGGAGGGACAGGTTCATAACCCAGAGACTGCCCATGCTATGGAATAGACTTCCCATACATGTCAACAGAGCACCTCACTGGCCCTCTTCAAGAGAAATCTTGATGAGTGGATGGGAAACAGAAAATTCATCCCAGGGATCACTCCAGTGGCTCTACTCGACAGAGGCACTGGGAACTAAGGTCGGGTGGCATGATGCCAGGGTAATCCTATGGGCTAGGCTTGTGAATGCTCCAGGGCCATTAGCCTAGTACACACCTATGAACCTATGGGCTCCTTCTATGAGGAGGTACTGTGTATTCCTACAGGAGACCAGAAAACCAAGTATTAGAACATCCTGTCTGGCTGAATACAAGTGATTTTTATGGTGCGACTTTTAGAGCATATAGTCTAGTTGTTTGACACATCCTGTGGCTTTCAAATATTTAGCTGAACTGTTTCATAGCATCCAATACAGTGCATTTGACTTATATAGAGTAAACTCTCAGTTATCCAGCACCCATGGGGATTGGTAGATGCCAGATAAATGTTGTTTCTGGTTGCTTGAGATTTACTTTTAAAAATAGGCCTGACTAATACTGTACCCTATACTATTTGTTTGGTTTGACTTGTTCTCAGTTTGGGAAGAAAGAGAATTTATTCCTATCTTCCTTTTTAAAACTCTAAAAACGTAAGGTATGTTTCTTTGGGTGGAAAACAGAAAGTGCAGCACATAAAAATTGTACTGTATTTGTTTGATATTTTTTTGCCGGTTGCTTGAGTTCCAGATAACTGAGAGTTTACTGTAGTCTGTCTTCATATGAATCTCCTTATGTCTTCACACACTGTAGTAAAGCAATTTTTGAAGGGATTCGTACATCTCAAACTCCCTAGACAACCTAAATTAAAAAAAAAACACACTGCTGTACTACGGACTATTACAAATGTAGTTTTATTTCTCCACAAATTAAATTACGTGGATTGAGTGCTTTCTTCCCTCCAAAAGGGACTTCTTCAGAATCAGTTATTAAAAACATCATCAACCTTTATATACTCCTCTCCTTAATTAACAACCTGTTTATCCCTCCTTAAGGCAAGAACGTTTTGGTGAGAAAGCTGACTTTGACCTTTTTTAAACCACACAGGTTGGTAATAAGTTTTTATACTGAGAAACACTTCTTGATTGCCATTACTTCTGCTAGAAGACTCTTTGACCTGCAGGCCTTAAGTTGCAGTGAAACCTATATGCTTTTTTGCAGTGGTAGGGGAAGTCTTAGAACTGATCCTACCTTAATACCAAAACTGATGTCACAGCTTGCTTTCACTCACCATTCAGTTGATAATATCCTTATTTTGACTCCGAAAACAGAGGCAAAGTTGAGATGGTATTATACTAAAGAATTGTGCATGGGTAGTGCAAGTGCTGTAGATAAAGCACCATGGTCTTCAGACAGATAGACCAAGTCTTCCTCTGTTGTACCAGGTTAACAAGGCAAGCCAGTGTCATAAATAAAAATAGAAAACAAAATGGATGAATAACTGCATTATTTTCTAGCACTTAGATCCACCTGTTCATTTCTGTGCTGGGATGCCGTACGTGTGGAGTCTGCTTGTCCTTCCTATATCTGCTTAGGTTTTCATCAGGTAATGCAGTTTTCTCCCACATCCCAAAGATATGCCACAGGTGAATGTACAGTCCACTGAATTGTCCAAATGTCTGTATGTTGTGTGAAAGTGAGTGTGTATACTTTCTATGATAGATTAATGCTCTGTTCAGGATGAGTTTCTATTCCTTGAACCTACTGAATGCTGTGATAGCCTCCAACTCCTTTGTGACTAGATACTTTATTAAGCTGAGGGGGAGGATTAAATGTTTTGTCTTTATTATTCATATTATTTCTAAGGTGGTTGTTCTTTGAATGAGGCAGCCACTTTGATTCCCCTGTGTCGCAGTTATTTCTTGGAGGGGGCTTCGTCAGTAATATTATCCTTTTCCCCAGAGTCTGTAGGATAGGCTTACTACCTTCTTTCTGATAGGCAGGGCAAGAGTAGTAAGCTCCCTGTTAGTGATCTGGTGGTATCAGGGAACATTTAACCCAGACCAATAATATAAAGACACCAGAGCTGAAGCTGGCGAACTCCAAGACAGAAAAGAACTTAAGGTGGTACAAACTACTCTGCTTTTAAACTAAACGTGATGTGGGGAGATTTTTAGCTCTGCTCTGGTGATATATAACACTCTGGATGTCAAACTTAACTTCCATTGGTAGCAACAATTTAGCAGGGATTCTTTTATTTCAATTTTAACAGTACCTCTTATTAAAACTGCACCAAAAGAAAAAGTATAATTTACAAGGTAATAACGATGCTCATCACAAAGAATTACTGACTTTGTTGACATTGGTGAGTTCGTAAACTAGCTGAAGAATAAGTATCCATTTAAAGTAGGTACTTACTGAATATATTTTAAAATAAATACTTAAATTCATGACAAGCACCCCCTGAAAAGCAAAGGAAATTAAAATTCATAGATTATTCCCTAGTGAATCAAATAGCCAGGTGATGGAGGGGGGCACTCATTTAATCAATTACTAGGACAAATTACCATTGCTGCTTTTTGTCTTTCGCCAACCCGTAGAAGTCAATTCAATTCCTGTATATTCACAATCTCCTTAGACCAGCTATAACTGTATATTGCTAAAAGTACTATTAACCAAATCGAATATAAATTATGCTTGGATAAACATAGATGATTTTGAACCCTTCCCCAAAAAATACACTTATGAAGCAATTTCTATTTCATCTGCCAATAACGCAGTAATGAATCTTTGTTTATAATTCTTGAAGATAACCAGCTCTGGCAGGTCAAAAAATGCAGCCAGTCACATCACTTTCCTGAGTCATATTTCCACCACAGTCAGTCCGTCGGAAATAAGTTTGCCCATTTTTGTCATTTTAACTGGAGTATAAAGACAGTTGAATTGTTACCAACTGAATATTTTAAATTTTAGAGCTTTAGCAACTTATCTGGTTCCCAAGCATATGTGGTACCATGTGTTTGGCAGCATCTCAGTATTAAGGAGCTTTTCCCAGTCTGTCTTCCAAGCCGTAACTGCTCTTTTTGGAAAATGTGTGCTCCTAAAGCTGTCACAGTCAATCCTCTGGCCAAAGTATGACCCTCTCTAACTTTAGGTATCCATTTCAGTAGGTCTTGTAGCTCACTATAGTTTTCCTTTTCCATATATTTTTTTCCCAGCCCTCAGGTTTAATGAACAGTTGTATATCCTTATCTCTACAGAAGTTGTAAGCGCACATGAGCTACTTTTGTCAAGATTCAAAGATCCCAACTATTCTCATTAGGAGTTGTATATAATTATTGACCATGGTATGAGTAAGGACAATCTGTAACCAAATGGGATAAGTTATTTCAAGCACAACATGGGAAATTGGCTAGGCTTAAAATGCCCCACAAGGACAGCTAGCCTAGTACTTACCTACGAACCTATAAGAAAGCATTACCTAACTCTGCAGCAATTGATTACAGTACCTTAAAACTTTTTTGGACCTAGAGTCCCATCTCTACTGTTGATAATACATCCTGAATCCAAGGATGTTCTGTAGTCCTGTCTCGCCTTCATTCTTGCATATGGGTACGGAGCCAATCCTCTGCTCCAACTCGGCCTGTTACAAAGCTCAAAGTCTTCTAGTTGGCTCGTGGCTAGGCAGGTATCCCATGGTGCACCAGTATAATCCCCAGATCTCATTTGCCACGTCGACGAGTTTAGATGTGCTTCTTCTTGGCCGTGGCTAAGTTTAACACTTTTTGCTATTTTTACTATATTGTAGTGTAACCTTTCTAGTTATATAGCTTTTGTAGTGTTTATCAGTCATTAGAGTAGTTTCAGTCTTGCTAAAGTGTTTTCTTTCTTCACTTTAGATACTTATTGTTGAGAACTGATTGGCCGTTGGCCGTGTTGTTTTCTTTGGTATCCTGTCTGACAATTTGTTTTATTTAATGGGCGTTTTTGCTCCTTGTTATTTACTGTGCTTATTATTAAGGTGCATGTTTGCACTAAATTTAACCTTTTCCGTGTACAGTGTTTATTAGTGTGCAGTGTTTATTAGTGCTAGAGGGTAAGCATTAGACCTTTTCTGCCTAGATATTAGTCAGATATATAGCTATTTAGTTGACAAGGGTTCTTTGATGTTTCCACCTCTTTTTTGTTCTACGACGCAGAAATGGAGTATAGTTTCCTCTGAGACAGTTGGACAATTTGTGGTTCATACTGTGTGTGTGTGTGTGTGTGTGTGTGTGTGTGTGTGTGTGTGTGCGCGCAGTATATTTGGTAGTTTCTGACCTTTAGTCTTCTCTTTTCTAGGTCCGTTTAAGTTAGAGTGTCTCTCTTTCTCTGCCCAGGGCTATGCCCCGTTTGAGTTTGAAGACCTAGTCCTTGTGGTATGTGAGTGTTAGTGCGGTAAGGGCTAGGCCCATTTAAGTAAGAGGACCTAGTCCTCATTGTGTTTGGGTTGTGTCATTTTTGCTTTTTCTCCAGTACCATGTCTAAAGAGACAAAAGATCATAAACCCTTGGGGTTTAAGAAATGTGTTAAATGCTCTCAGAAAATGTCAATTACCGATGGCCACAGTAATTGTGTGTATTGCCTCGGAGCAATCCATCTGCAAGAAACCTGATGTTCATTGTGTTTCACTGTTGCAGTCATTACACTTGGGTTATCCGCCGGCAGGCTACCCGCAGTCGGCCCGAGTTCCAAAGTCTTGGTCCGGCGTCTGTTGCTGTCGCCTCTTCCCTGACGTCAGTGCGCCAGGGGTATAAAAGATGCAACCAACGCCATTTTCTTCAGTCTTTCTTGCCGCACGGTGCCCGAAGCAAAAGCAGTTCACAAGTGCCAGTCGGCTGACTCCTGAGATTTTCGAAATTGAGATTCAGAACCAAAGTCTTCACTAAAGCTAAGTACCCCGTTGGGGAAACTTTTTCTTGCTCCAGACCGATGTCAGTAAAAGTTAATAGTTGTATTTCTTGTGGGAAGCAAATACCTCATAAGGGCTTTCACTCTTACTGTATTCCTTGCCTAGGCCCTGACCACGACGTTACTAGTTGTCGGTTTTGTGCTAGATTCAACAAACTCACTATTAAACGTCTATTTGATTTTGCTTTACATTATTTTGGCTGAAGGTTTAATTACATTATGCCGTCGGAACAACCGACAACCTGAATTTATAAAAAACGCAAAGACAAAGAAAAGGACAGGCATCCGAGGTCCAAAACCGACAACGAAGCATCTTCTAGGCCAGTCGCCCATTCTCAGTGAGGCGCTTTCGCAGCCCCTGACACCCGCTACCTCAGAGCCACAGGCCATATC
The DNA here is from genome assembly GCF_019279795.1 of Protopterus annectens. Classification (NCBI taxonomy): domain Eukaryota; kingdom Metazoa; phylum Chordata; order Ceratodontiformes; family Protopteridae; genus Protopterus; species Protopterus annectens. The sequence goes on from NC_056739.1 coordinate 451,483,050, forward strand.
CGACAGCCACATGGAGACACCTAGGCCTGTGGAAACTCAAGGTATTGGGCCTAAGGAAACTATTCCCTCAGATGGGTCCGGAGCCACTGAGCAGGCATCGGCTTATGAGGGTGTTTTCAGACCTTCACAGCTTACAATTAAGCCCACTACAGCAGCCAAGGCAAAGTCAAAAACACCATTAAAGACAAGGAAACAAGTACAGCATTCTACTGAACAGTCATCCATGCCAAAGAAACAGATGCTTAAAATGGCCGAAGACCTAATTACTTTAATCAGGGGTTCCCATCCCCCTCCTGAGAAAAAGGCCTAGGCAAGACACTGACTATGATTCCTCTGACCAGGTTTCTATTTCCTCTGATTCCTCTTCTGATCAGGGATACTCTCTCCCTCCCTATGAGGACTCTGATGCAGAAGAGAGTCTATACCTTCAGCCTCTCTGCCTGAGGATTATTCTTTTGGGGAAACCCTGCACACCATGAGGGAGCATTTCCATTGGGAGAGCCAGGATTATTCAGAATCCAAGAAAAGACTCAGAGACTTTCTTTTATTGCCCCATCACAGGCCCCTGGCTATTCCCCCTGTGCTTGATATTGTTGATGATGTTTTGTCTGAATCCAGTCTGACTCCTGATTCTTTACCCCCTGCACCAGTCAAGCCAGACAGGTACTACAGGGTCCCTGACTCTCATAAATTTCTTTACAAAAACCCTGCAATTTCTCAAGGCCCTAAAGGGGATAAGGCTTCCACTGCTAAAAATCCTGCCCCCTCGGATAGGGATTCCAGAGCTCTGGACAGATGGGGGAAAAAAGTTTACACTTCTGCTGCTTTAGCTGTAAGGGCTTTAAATTGCCAGTTTCACGTGCTTAAGTATCAACAGTATCTCATGTCATTCTTAAAGTAGAAAATGGTTTCAATCTCAGAAAGTCCTGACAGTAAGGAAATGCAGGATTTATTGCATGCAGCTGAACAAGTGGGAAAGCATACTTTACAATGTGGTTTTGATTCATTAGAGGCTTCTTGTAGAGCCGCCGTTACAGGCTCTGTTATTCGAAGGCATGCTTGGTTGAAAGAACAAAGTTTACCTGACCATGTTAAAGTAAAATTATTGGATGCTCCACTACAGCATGATACTTTGTTTGGTGTTAAGGCAGAAGAGGTGTTAAAGAAAATGGAGGATAAAGCAAAATCAATGCAGACAGTAAAGGATTTCTTACAGGTTCAACCACCTAGGTTTAGCAGAAACTGGCCTTCAAAAAATTGGTCCTTTCCAGTGTCAGACAGGCCACAAAGAGGCAGATACAGATGCCCAAGAGGCAGATCTCAGCCCCAAGGCTCCTACAGACCTAAACAATGGGGTGCTTCAGCCCCCAAAGGAGGGGAAGACAAATCACAACCTTATAGGAAACAGTCCCAATGACTTCCTTCTACAGATGCCATGCACTTACCTTTTGGCAGCACCCCTAGGGGGAAAGCTAGCACTTTTCTCATAAAATTGGCGCGTAATCACCCAGGACAAATGGGTACTGAATATTGTTTCTCAGGGTTACAGGTTCCACTTTCACACGCTTCCAAAATCAAGAGGTATGCCGGACCTGCCACAAAACCAATGGGCAGAGGTGCAAAAACAAATTGCTGCTCTCATGGACATGGGAGCTATTCAAAGAGTACCACATCAAGAACAGGGGCAAGGATTTTACTCAAGACTTTTCTTAGTACCCAGAAAGGACAAAGCCTGGAGACCAATACTGGACCTGTCAATCCTAAATACTTTCCTGGATGTTCCAAAATTCAAAATGTTAACACTACAGCAGCTTCTACCCATGCTGGGCAAGAAGGCTTGGCTAGTTACTCTGGACCTCAAGGAGGCATACCCGCATGTCCCAAACTTGCAGAAGATACCTCAGATTCATAGCAGGCTCAATGCATTACCAATTCTCTGCACTGCCTTTGGCTTATCTACTGCGCCCAGGGTCTTCACAAAATGCCTGGCACCAGTAATTGCATTTTGCAGACAAAAAGGAATTCAAATATATCCCTACTTGGACGACTGCCTTATTCAAGCAGAGAGCAAGGACATTCTACTAAAGCATCTGACGTTTGATGTAAAAAGATTACTAATTTGCCTAGGGTACACAGTAAACGAAAATAAATCAAAACTAGTGCCCTCTCAAGAGAGAATATTCCTGGGTGCAAGCTTAAATACAGCTGCCCAGATGGCTTATCTCACGCCAGACAAACAAAGGCAACTGACTCAATACTTTCAACTGATGGCACCAAAGACCCAGCTCCCTGCAAGAAAAATTCTGCATGCCCTGGGCTTCATGGAGTCCTGCATTCTACTAATTCCATATGCAAGACTATATATGAGGAAACTACAATGGTATCTAAATAGTGTTTTGACTCAACATTGTCACAGCCTGGAGACTATCCTAACTTTAATTCCCTGCCTACAACAGGAGTTTCGATGGTGGTCCCTGGCCTGTCACCACAACAAGGGACAGCCTTTCACCTTACCCACAGCCAGACAGACAATAACAACAGATGCATCGGATTATGTCTGGGGGGCGCATATGGCAGGAAAATGTATTCAGGGCACATGGCCCAAGGAACAAATGCATCTTCACATCAATCAGAAAGAGATGCTAGCTGTACAGAATGCCCTGACAGCTTTCAAGGACCTACTACATCCAGGACAACTTCTAATAAAGACGGACAATACCACAGTTATGTGGTACATAAACAAGCAAGGGGGCACACATTCCTCCCCCCTATGCAGGCAAGCCATGACCTTGTGGAGCACAGCACTAACCTATCAGGTACATCTGCAGGCACAATTCCTGCCAGGAACAAAAAATACACTGGCAGACGAACTAAGCAGAAATCTCATGGACCTTCACAAATGGAAACTAAATCCACAGGTGTTCAGCATGATAACAAGGAAATGGGGACGCCCAGACATAGATCTTTTTGCCTCCCCTCACAATTGCCAACTACAGAAATTCTGCAGAAGAACTTACCACTCTCAGGCATGGAAAGTGGATGCTCTATCATTCAGCTGGAAAGCTCTGACAGTCTATGCCTTCCCTCCAATGCCTCTTCTTACCAAGGTGCTCCTCAAAGTCAGACAAGAAAGGCCAAAAATGATCCTGATTGCCCCAGACTGGCCACACCAGCACTGGTACCCAGTCCTAAAGAGCTTGTCTCAGGGCCCAGCTTGGCCTTTACCTCAAATTCCTCATCTACTGACTCAACAAAACAATCATATTCTGCACAGTCAACTCAGAACCTTAAATCTGGCAGCATGGCAGATAATGTAGCCACTCAAACTGCACCTCTCTCTCTAAAGCTGTTATGGATGTAATTTTAGAAGCCAGGAGGCCCAGCACTAGGAAATCTTATGCAGAAAAATGGAAGAGATTCTGTGCTTGGAACCAGGCACAAGGGCTTGACCCACTTGTTCCAAATATACCTCAGATTTTATAATACCTAACTGAGATGCTGGACATAGGCCTATCTTTCTCATCAATTAAAATCCATGCCTCTGCCATTTCAGCTCATTACAATACAGAACCTCCTACTGTGGTGGTGGTGCTGCGGTAGTGTTGTCACCTCATAGTTAGACATTGCCCGTTCGATTCTCAGTTAGAGCGTCTACTGTGTGACGACATGCGTGAATGGGCATTCCTTCGTTGAAGGTTGTGCATTAGGCCCGGCAAGCCAGCACGTAAAACTCTACTGCCAATCATTAGCGGACCGGAGTTCCACTGTGGCGACCCCTAACCGGGAAAAGCTGAAAGACACACACACACACACACACACACACACACACACACACACACACACACACAATACGGAACCTCCTATTTTTCACATCCTCTACTAAGACAGTACCTCAGAGGGGCAAAAAACATAAGACCCCAAGGAGAGCACCAGTACCAATTTGGGATCTCAATTTTGTTTTAGAAAAACTCACACTGCCTCCTTTTGAACCAGCCAGCACAGCTGATATAAAATTCTTATCATGGAAAACTGCTCTGCTCCTAGCAATAACTTCAGCAAGAAGAGTATCAGAGTTACAGGCATTAATGGCTGTGGAACCTTTCATCATTTTTCAACAGGACAGGGTTTCTCTCAGGACAAACCCAACATTCATGCCAAAAGTAGTTTCCAATGTGGCCCTGAACCAAACCATTAATTTACCAACTTTCTACCCAAACCCCCAGAATAAAGGGGAGAGACTTCTGCACGCTTTGGATATACACAGACAGCTACGATTCTACTTGGACAAAACAAAAGCTTTCAGAAAAACTGAGCAACTGTTTGTAGCCTATGCTGCAGGATCACAAGGAAAACCTATCACAAAGCAGACAATTTCAAAATGGATAGGACACTGCATCCGCTTCTGTTATGCACAACATGGCAAATCAGTGCCTAAGGTCATTAGGCCACATTCTACCAGAGCAGCAGCCACTTCAGCAGCCTTTCTCAGAGGAGTTCCAACCAAAGACATTTTAGAAGCTGCCACCTGGAGCTCAGTGCACACTTTCACCAAGCACTACCATTTGCCTCTCTACTCAAAATCCAGGGCAGGCTTTGCCACTGCAGTCCTGCAGGGCCTGGTAGTCTCTCCAAATCCAATCTAGGCCCAGCCACCCAACCTCAGCTTTGAGATTCAACCCAAGTGTAATGACTGCAACAGTGAAACACGATGAACATAGTACAGTTGTGTACCTACCATAAATGTAGATGTTCGAGTGTATTCACTGTTGCAGTCCAGGTTACCCACCCGCCTTCCCCCTTTTCATTGCTGGGACTTCTCTGTACATAACTCTATACAACCTTTGTGGTGTATTTGCTTGTAGATGAAGGAAATGTTTATATTAGTACATGCATGCTTTTAGGCATAACTTTATTTTTCCAGCCTTCCTATCTGGGGGCACCTGATATCTGGGGCAAGAAAAACTGAAGAAAATGGCGTTGGTTGCATCTTTTATACCCCTGGCGCACTGATGTCAGGGAAGAGGCGACAGCAACCGATGCCGGACCAAGACTTTGGAACTTGGGCCAACTACGGGTAGCCTGCCGGCAGATAACCCAAGTGTAATGACTGCAACAGTGAATACACTTGAACATCTACATTTATGGTAGGTACACAACTGTACTATTGTTTTGCCATTCTTTCAGTTCCAGGGTCTTACAGGAGCGGAAGAATAAACTAATATTAAAAGTTCTCCTCAAGCCTTCTTTCGAGGAAGACTTAGCCAGCTCGTCTTCTTCCTCCAAATCTCCTGCATCTAAAAAAGAAAAGGCTAAACCTTCCAAGGGGCATTCCCCGGCGCCATCCGGTGCTTTGGAACCACCTCCTAAACTTTGTACACCAGACAAGACTTCTCCCTCCTCAGCTCCACTGGTATTGGAACCGATCAAGGCCATTGATACTATGACTCCAGTGTTGGCCCCATGCATTTCAGAGCAGACTATTGATAGCAAACATCGGAGCCGGTCTCCCCAATTTTAAGGTCCCCAATCTCCTACACTGTCTTCCAGATCTTCCAGGAGCCTATCAGAAGAAGATGTGGAGAGAGTAGTGCTGAGACTCCTGAAGTAGTCTGCCTTACCAAAAATGCTGTTGGCTTCGACCCAGTCGGTCCTGGAGCCATTTGAGTCCATTTCCCCTGGTGTGGTTCCTCCTGTGAGCCATGCTGGGCTTTCGGAGCCGGAGTGTTCGGTACCGCTGGTTGTGGAACCCTCGGTTCCAGCTCCCCCCGAGGCTGTCACGGAGATGAGTTCCACTCCGACACCTTCGGTGTTATCCGGGTTGTCTAGAAGCTGTAGTTCCCCAGTCGTTCCTGACAGGGACACTTGGACCCGGACCTCTTTCCGAGTCTCCCTGTCAGTGTGTTAGTTAGGGTGAGCTCGGGTCCTACATCTATCTTGAAGCCGATGGCTCTGGAGCCGATGACTTCCTCTGTCTCCTTGGAGCCGAGGAGGTCTTTGGAGCTGGAGAAGTCTGCCTTCGAGATGATGCAGAGTGTGCTGTCCCGCTCATCAGCTTCACCCAGTGGTACCAACACTCTTCCCCCTCGGGCACCCACCTCTGTCTCAGCACCTACTCCCTCTCTCGACAGCAGAGACCCGCAGCCTCAGGATCCCCCGGCTGGTGGCCCCCACTCTTCTGAGACCTCCCCAGAATATCTTTCTGAGGAGCCCCCTCGGAAGAGGACATGCAAGAGGAAACATGTAGACTCCCAGGATGAGTCTCTTACCTCTGACACCGGCCTCTAGAAGTCAGAAGGTTCCCCCAAGTCTTCCTCTGATGATGTCTTCTTTGTAGACATCTTAGAGATCCTTAAGCAGAGGTGCGGCTGGCCCACTGTTACCCCTTCTGATGAGTAGGTGTACCTCAAGGCTTTTGGGTCTCAACCTTCAGCCTCTTGGGTGTCTCCACCTTTCGACAAACTTCTAGACCTTGTTAGTCGAAAGGTGTGGGAGACTTCTGATGCCGTGGAGCCAGTCCCCAGGAGACCTAATAAATTTTGTCAGCCCCCAAGGAGAAAGAATGTTTGCCCAAGGGCATTCCTGTAGATGCCATGGTGGTGGCGCTGGTGGCGGCCACTAAGAAGGAACTAGCAGAGAGTTCATCTGTCCATCCACCGAACAAGGAGTCTCTAACGATGGACAGATATGGGAAGCATATCTTTTCATCAGCAGCATTCACTCTCAGATCGCTGAACTACCTATCACATTTTACAAGGCTTCAGAGAGATCTCCTTAAGGAGTTGGGAGAGACTCTGCAAGGTACATCTACTGAAGGAATCCCTGATAAGGTGTCTGCTCAGTTGTCCACCTTGAATTCCATTGTTAACTCCATGAGGCAGATTTCTTGCACAGCTGATGGATCGAGCAGGGCAGCGGGTTCAGGAGTTTCCCTTAGGAGGCACTCCTGGATGCGATTGTGTAATTTTGCAGAGCCGTTCAAGTCTACCTTTACCAAAGAACCTTTGACAGTTCTTCCTTGTTTGGACCGAAGGTAAAAGACACACTCACTAGGTGCAAGCAAGAAGGGAAAACGCTGTCTGCCGTGGGAGTACATTTTACCATCCCCTCTAGACCATACCCCAAGGATCAGAGGGGTGGTAAGATGTGGTTCAAGAAGTCCCAGAGGTTTTCCCTGGATGCACAGGGTGACTCCTCCTTCAGAGGCAGAGGAGGAGGAACAAATGGTAGACATCATCCTAGAGGCAGGGGAGGACTGCAAAACCAGGGAGGCCGCGATTCGTTTTGAGGCCAACCCTGCCAGCGCTTCTGATAAGAGGCCCAGCTGTGCATCTCTGGAGCCAGTCGGGGGTTGCATTTCTTTGCATCCAGAAGCCTGGCTAATCATCACCCGAGACAAATGGGTACAAAGAATTATCACCAGAGGTTATTCCATACCCTTTTCTCTTCCATCACATGTTCCCAAGAGGATCCCGGATGTTCCACCCAATCACAGGGATTAAGCAACTGTAGAAGTGAACAAGTTGCTCGCAAACAGAGTCATCCAAACCATCCCTGCAGACCAGGTAGGATTTGGAACTTACTCCAGATTCTTTTTGTGCCAAAACGTACAGGGGACTGGAGGCCCATCTTGGACCTCAGCAAATTAAACAAATCCGTAAAGAAGGGCAAGTTCTGGATAGTGACACTACAGTCTATACTCCCTCTATTAGGGAACAACACTTGGATGTGCTCAATAGACCTCCAAGATGCATACTACCACATAAAAATGGACAGAGCATCGAGGAGCCATTTACACTTCCGGCTGGGAGCCAGTCACTACCAGTTTCATGCTCTGCCCTTTGGTCTCACCACAGCCCCCAGGGTGTTCACCCAAGTATATGACAGTAGTGACAGCTCACCTGAGACGTCTAGGATTCCAAGTGTTTCCATACCTGGACGACTGGCTCCTGACCGCCTCCACCAGGCATCTGCCCAGTTGGGGATTGCTATAAATTGGGAAAAGTCTGTCTTATCTCCCTCCCAATTTGTGACTTTTATATATGCAGAAATAGACACAGTCCCCATGTTAGCTTGTCTTCCAGCAAAAAGAGCACAGAACCTCATACAACAAGTCCTTCGTCTACTCCCTCTCCGGAAAGTCAAGGCAAAGACAGTGCTGAAACTCTTAGGGACCATGGCCTCCACCATATTGCTAATCCCTCTTGCCAGATTGCACATGTGGATTTTTGAATGGTTCCTATTGTCCCAGTGGTCCTTTCAAAAACTGCCTCTATCCCACTACATCATTTTAACAGAGTCCTGCAAAAAGGACCTCCATTGGTGGATCTAACCCAACCAACTAACGATGGGCACCCCATTCCTTCCTCTCCAACCCATTGCTACTATGACCACAGATGCCTCACAGATAGGGTGGGGGTGGGGCATTATCTTGGCAGGACTGTCCAAGGCACATGGCAAGATCACGAGGCTCACCTGCAAATCAGTGTTTTAGAGGTGAGGGTGGTGCTTCTGGCGTTGCAAGCACTCCACGACCTTCTTCCTCTTAGGATGATAGCAATACAGTCAAATAACATGTCAATAGTATGGTATCTCAACAAACAAGGTGGAACCAAATCTTACCCCCTTTGTCGAGAGGCTATTCATGTTTGGAAATGGGCAATATCTTCCCAGTGCTTTCTAGTGGCGATGCACATCCCAGGGACAACCAACGTGATAGCCGACAAACTCAGCCGGGCAATCTTGATGCCTCATGAGTGGTTTCTGAAGCAGGAAATAGCGGACCGGGGGTGTCACCGAGAGGCGCACTTGTTCACGATTGGCCCCTGGGTCTCCTTTATGCCTTTCCCTTCTTTCCTCTCATATCCAAGGTGATTCAGAAAGCGAAACTGTTGGGAAGCAAATTGATTCTCATCACTCCTTACTGGCCTAGTCAGGTTTGGTTCCCCTTTCTTGGGCCTCATCTACTAGATGATCCATGGACTCTGGACCCAGTGCCAGATCTCTTGACGCACATGTCAGGCGCTCTTCACCCCTGCCTTCACACCCTCAATTTGACAACTTGGTTGCTCCACTTCCATCCCTAGTCAGGCTTCATGATTTTTCACCCGCTGTGACCCACATTCTCACATCTTCTCACAAACCCTCCACTAGAAAGTTATACACCATCAAATGGAGAAGGTTTTCTATTTGGGCTGAGGAAAGGAATGTTGACCATTACACCACATCCATTCCAGTGGTTTTAGAATTTTTGTCTGAACTTTTTCACCAGGGTTCTGCTGCTGCCACAATTAGGGTTCATTTGACAGCAATATCAAATTTTCATTTGGGTCAACATGAGTCTAATCTGATGTCACACAGATTGTGTAAAACCTTCCTTAAAGGTGCTACTTTGCTGAGACCTCCCTTTCAGGAACCGGTAGCTTCATGGGATCTAAACTTCGTCCTATCCAAATTAACGTCTCCACCCTTTGAACCTGCTCATTCATGTTCATTGAAGTTTCTGTCTTGGAAGACTTTGTTTCTGGTCGCCATCACATCTGCTAGACGAGTATCAGAGTTACAAGCACTGTCTATCAAGCCCCCTTATTTGATTTTCCACAAAGGTAGGGTATCTCTTTGTACAAATCTATCTTTTGTCCCTAAGGTGTGCTGTCATAATAACTTGAACCAAACTGTAGAGCTGCCGGTGTTCTTTCCTAATCATTCCAACGCAGCAGAATACAGATTTCATCAGTTGGATGCTCACAGACCATTACGGTTCTATCTACACTGGACCAAGGAATTCAGGAAGTCAGACCAATTGTTTGTATCCTTCTCCGACTCCAGATTAGGTCTCCCAGTTTCCAAAGTGACCTTTCGAATTGGATTTCCTGTTGTATATCCTATATTTATTCTTCTAATGGAAAGCCTTTACCGTTCAGGATTAAGGCTCATTCTACAAGATCCCAGTCTACTTCTGCAGCCTTTCAAGCCAGGGTTCCAGTTGATAATATTTGTGCAGCAGCAACCTGGGCTACCCCTCACACCTTTATTGCTCATTACAAATTGGACTTGACCTCTAGAGATAGAGCTTCCTTTGGTTCCACGGTACTCAGGAGTATTTTTCCGTGAGCCACGCAGGAATAAGGCACTAGGGATGCTGTCCCATATGTAAGAATGAAGGCGAGATAGGACTACAGAACATAAAGAAGTTATGTAATCACCATAACATTCCATGTTTGTAGTCTCTCACTCCCCTCATTCTTACGAACCCACCCTCCTACCCCCGTCCTGGAAGGATCTGGAGACAGAAAAAATTTCCATAACAGGTGGAGATCTTTTATTATTATTGTTCTTTCTGGATAGTTTTTGTTTTGTCTTTCTATAGTTTAGCAGCAAACAAGATCTGGGGATTATACTGGTGCACCATGGGATACCTACCTAGCCACGAGCCAACTAGAAGACTTTGAACTTTGTAATAGGCCGAGGACTGGCTCCAAACCCATATGTAAGAATGAAGGGCGAGATGGACTACAAACATGGAAAGTTATGGTGAGTGCATAACTTCTTTTTTTTAGTTTCTTGTTCAGAAAAATATTACAAAACTCTTGCCTTATGGCAGGAAATATAGAATGTCTAAGAACATTTACTTTCCTTGCCATAAAAGTTTTCCATTAAATCCTCTTCTGAGACAGAAGTCAGCTTTTAGTAAGTCATCTCTTTCTTCTAGTTTGTTGGACCACACAGGATCTTGACTGAGCTCTTATTAATTGAGTAAATCGAATATCTGATGTAATAGGAAAACCCAGTCCGTCCTACTCTTTGGGTAGTGTCATTTTATTGCTGGCCACAGGTGGTCACTGTCCTACTCAAAATACCTCTACCATCCACTGTGTAGGTTTAATAAAAAAAACTTGTTTGATGAATAACGCCATAATGACTTTAAGTATAGGACTTGAGGCAGTATAGTTGCAACAGATCTATGTCAAAAGATCGAACAACATTATCGAAACCAAGAAGATCAAATCTTGAAATGTTGAACCAGCTTCTCCTTTATAAGCTGTCATGACAAAAAAGCCCCCCTTTGCCCTCACACCCCCCTGCCTATTATATATACCAACTTTGAGATCACTCCACATTAGGGAAGAGGCAAACACCCAACCCTCAAAAATACCAGATTCCAGAGGGAGAAGCCAGCTCGATGTTTGAGATTCGATTTCAGTTTCGATAATGCAGTCATTCCTTCTTCTAACTTAGACCTATTCTAACACACCAACCTGCTGATCAGTGTCCAGAATCAGATTTCTATCACTGAAACATTCCACAGACTTTATTAGATAAGGCCTCAAACTATAATCTCACCAAGTCATCTAGTGTATTAATTAGCCAGACCCTACTCGTTTAATTTTTTCCATGACCTCAGAAATATGAATCTCTGTCTCAGCTCACCTGATTATGTATAATTAAGTGGTAAGGCCTTCATCTAGGAAATATATATTTTTGTAACCTGAAGCTTCACCATACAGCCGTAATATGCTGAGCAAAACCTCTGTGTTCTGTTGGGGACTGCCGGAAGCTGGAAACATCATCCACAATGAAAATATTTTTCATTTGTGTTTGACCTCATTGATACCTTTGTAGTTGGGAATGTCATACCTTAAAGGGACAATCCCAGCATTTAAAATTCGGGTCTACACAACAGCTCACCAAAGTCGCGCCTACTTCCCACCCATGGTGTCCTTTTTCTTTTCTATAGCCTGTATATTTTCAATCCCAGTCCTATTGTCGCTTCCAGTGTCCACTACAGTTTGGTTTTACGGTCCTATCACAGAATGTTCTGATTTTTTGTCTCACATTTTTGGTCCGTGTTTCATAAAATTCTGTTTTTTGCCAAATCAGTGCCAAACTAATGCAAAACCTGTTATTCTATCAACTTTCTAAGTTTGTAAGTTCAAAGATTTAAAAAAAATGTCCGTATTTCTTGTGCTAAGAGGCTGGGAAGTGGTATGTAAGGTTCCGTCCATGCTTTGCAACTACTCCGTACAATAATTTCGTTTTTAGAGCTATCGCTCGTTGTGGTTCATTTCTACAGTAGCCAGTAACCACAGTGAACAATCTTTGCAAACATCTTTACAAGATGCTGTTTCAGACGTGAAATACTGCACACTGTTTAGGACTGCCGTCTGTCTCCCTCTCTGCGCATGACAAATGTCCTGAGATTTTAGGACAACCTTCTCAGACGCTACAAGAATAATCTTTTATTTGGGTATGAAAGTAAAGTCTTGTCCTTTGCACTTGTTGCTGTTATGGTTTGTCCCGCAAAAAATTATGTTTCTATAAACAATGTTCCACTTGGGGCATTTGGAAAGGAGACAAGCCTAAGCACCCAAGATTCCATTGGTTTCAGCAAGGAGACAGTAGCATTCTTTTTAAAAGCAGGTTAGTTTGATTATGGTAAAGTTGTTGCTGCATCTTTCGGCTTTTCCCAGTTGGCAGTCGCCACAGCGGAACTCTGGTCCGCTAATGATTGGCAGTTGATTTTTACGTGCTGAGTTGCCGGCCCTAAAGCACAACCTTCAACGAAGGTACACCCATTCACGCATGTCTCCAGAGAAGACGCTGTAGCTGAGAATCGAACGGGACAACATCTTGCTGTGAGGCGACAACGCTACCGCAGCACCACCACCGCGGAAAGTAGTTTGGTTATGGTAAAGTAATCTTTTTTATAAATCATTGTTTTCATTTTGAAAATAAACTATATTATGTTTCTGTGAAGGACTCCAGCCATTAATAAAATATAATGAGGTCTGCTGGAATAAAAATGACATCCCATAAATATTTGTGCATATGTTGACTTATTGTATAATCCAGGGGAATTTTGAGAGCAAGAAGGCATTAAAATGCACTAACCCATGCCCATGTGAAACCAGTACACACTGCTCTCAGCAGTAGTCCTTTATTTTTCTGTTTTTTTCTTACCAGTGATTGCACTGCTTGGGTGGGGTGGGTTCAGTGAATGAGATCAACTGACATGTATGTGGACATTATTTTTTGCACTTTCTGTGCAAGTACTAGAGGTGATTGCCAAAAGCAGCTATCTTCATCTTGGTTTGTAAGTAGCAGTGACAATATACACTGGCTATAACAATGATCATACCTTTCAAACTATAGGAACAAAGGCCCTTGAAAACTAGGAACATCCAGCTAAAAATCTGGACAACTAATTAGCAGAAAATCTGAGTACCAAATAACACAACTCTTCCTTCTTCTGGTAGCAATGTTAGATACTACTCAGAAACACATGTGTAAAAGGCAGAGTGTGACAAAATGATGGAAAATATAAGCATATTATCAGATAGTATAAAAATCTGTTGACTTTAATGAGCTGTATTATAAAATTCTGGCACACAAGGTCAATTAGTTTCGCTTCAGAAAAAGAGAGATGTAAGATGTTTGTCCTCTTTCTTTAAATTATTCATGCCACTACTACATTGATAATGTCCTGTGATTTTCTGTGTACTAGACAGCTACAAAACTTGCATGTGATGAGGGGGGATTCAGAAAATTGTGTGCAGAGATGCTGATTGTACCCATTGTACTAATGCTGCTTAGATATCGTTCTACAAAAAAATGTGAAATTAAGCATCATTTTTATATTCCCTAAGTTGATGTGATGTTATCGTGAAGAACTCCATAATGCCATTTGTACTAGCTAAGATGTACTTAATCCCAAACTTGCTCTGCAGTTCTTCCGTTAAGTGATAAGCAAATGCAGCACTCTGATTTATTTTGTGTTCTGCTTTAGACAGTAATTATCTGAAGGTATCATGGTTGCCTAGACTTGTATTTTATTTAATTCTTGCTTAATACACAGAAGATAGTAATTGGACTAAAACTCTTAAGGGAAGTATGGGGGGAACAGACTACTTTGTCCTGGCCTCTCCCTCCCCCACTCAACGATTGAATGGCAGGTAGAGCCAGGAGCTGGGAAGAGGAAAACAGAAGACAGTAAGTATTCCTGGTTAGAGACAAATCATCAATCAGGTATCAGTGGCTGCAATAAAGTCAGGCTAGAGTGGGGCCAATTAGGGGCTGTAACACAAAAAGCGCAGTGAAGTTCAGTCTGTTTTTACTCCACCTGATGAATCATGCAATCATCTTGTTCACCTGTGATAGAACTAGCTGAGGCAGACCAGTTTGATAGCCCCAGTTCAAGTGGGCTTAATTAGGTCTGTGGAGGTTAGGCCTAAAAGGACAAGTGCCTGGTGGCTTGAAGGGTGTGAATTTTTGAGAGGAATGGAAATTAGTTAAGGAAAGTATTGTGGTATTAATCAAAAAACATTTATACCAATTTTTATGGATGCTAACCAGCAAGGATTTATAAAGGTGGATCTGGTCTGATGTTGCCTGCTGAAATTAGAAGTTATGGAGCTGTAAATGAATCAAGTGCCAAGGAAGTGTGTACGTGTGTGTGTTTTGTTTGTTGTTTTATAAAAGGTGTCCTCAGAGTTGAGGTCCAAAAACAAACAAACAAAAAAAAGCTCTTTTGCATTTCTGACTGCTGATGCTGTTATTTGCAATCATGACAGAGAGGCTTTCTGTGTTGCACTGTACCTCTAACATCTTTCAATCATGCCCACTCCCAGCACCTTTCACCTGGAGCAGCCACCCCTTCGCCCCTGCCTTATCTACACTTCTGATCATATAGTAAGGTGAGCTATTGGTGCCACATAAAAATTTTCATTTTTGAGGAGCAAAAAATCTATTTTGATGCTTCTGAAATGCTTACAGATTTTAGGAGACTAAAATATGCACTTATAGGTTTACATAATCAGTACAGTTATTTGGTGATTGTAGGTATAAATTTGGATTTGTTGATAAGCCAGTAGCAGGCTGTGCTAAAGCACTATACCCCTTCCTGCAGGGAACAAGTTAAATTATAACTGTTTCTACCTTTGTTAGACTTCTCCTAAGAACATATTAAAAGAAAAACGCTTTCCGTGCAAGTCAGTGACTGTACAGATGTCATTATATTGTGCAATTTTGTAGTCTTGGACTAAACGGAAGGCCAGCCAGCTTGTCTTGCCTCACAGTACTTGGTATAGTCATGCAGTGTAGAAATTGCCTGATTATCATAGACAGTGAACTGTTACTTGCCTCTTCACAAACAATCTGTGTGCAATGTAAATATTTAACCAATTTGGAGGCATCATTCTTGCATATGAACAGAGTCTGTGAGCACAACACACCTTCCCAACACTCCACACAAATACCTGGAAAATTATGATATGCTAAGGATGTTGAAAAAAGTCACTGCCTAAGCCTGCAAGGACAAACAAGTTTAGGACTCAGAGGAAATCAACCACCACAACAGATACCACCACATCCGTAGCTGAGAGTCACCAGACAAAAACTCTTCCCAAACCTGGTCCACACAAATTATCCACTAATAAAAACGTATTGGTGACTGGTGAATCCATAGTCAGGCACACAAAATCTACTCTCACAAGGCTGGACAAAATAGGGTGATAGAGAGTTGTCTTTCAAGTGCCAAGATCTCCAATGCATCAGTGGATCTTAACATCCTGAAGTCAAACAAATATGACTGTGACATGGTGGTAGTCAATGTGGATGTAAATGGCCTGGCACAGAAAATTCAGGATATGCAGAGGGATTTCAGAGCTTTCCATGCATGTCACAAATACAGGAAAGACACAGGTCCTGAGTGGAATTGTTTCTTCTCCAAGAATGATGCTGAGATACAAAGAAAATATGATTTGGTTTCAGTGACTGACTGAATAAGTTGGTGTCATTCAAGGAGGATCCAATATGTGTCAGTTTGGGATGAGTTGCTGCACAGTTCTACTTGCTTCACCAAAGATAGCTTGCATCTCTTATTCAAAAGCTTCTGCATACTGGCAAAAGGCCTTGCTGACATTGTAATGGCTTTGAATGACCAAATTTGCAGATGATAGAAACCTCCCAAGACACTGATATCTTAAGAGGGTTTAACACAGACAAATATCTGGTGCCAAAGCCACAGCTTAAAACTCAATGTTAAGAAATGCATAATTGCATGCTTTAAGTCTGCCGCCCCAGGAAACTGTCCTCTATAAGGCACCACTAAGAGTAGAGCCTGCAGTCAGGGATTTAACCCATGAAGTTAGCAACCTGGTCTTTGATCAACATGTGTCCAAGGTAGTAAAGAAATCATTATAAGTTGCTCTACTTATAAGTAAGGGCATGGCATCTAGGTCCAGGGAAATCATTGCGCAACTGCACTCATCGAGCCCCTCACTGCAAATAATGCCCCATTTGGTACATACCTAACCAGACACATGCAAAAACTGAAATGTCTGCAAAGGTTCCTCACAAAAAAATAAATAAATAAAGGGCTTAAGCACAAAGTGATATGTGGATTGCCTCAAAGCCCTCTCTCTGCCCTCTGTTTCCTAAAGAATTCTCACTCACTGGAATAGTCTGCCCATCCATGTGAAACAGAGTCCCTCCTTAAAGGGACAATCCCAGCGTTTAAAATTTGGGTCTACACAACAGCTCACCAAAGTCACGCCTACTTTCCACGTCACTCACATTCCCACCCATGGTGTCCTTTTTCTTTTCTATAGCCTGTATATTTTCAATCCCAGTCCTATTGTCGCTCCCAGTGTCCACTACAGTTTGGTTTTACGGTCCTATCACTGAATGTTCTGATTTTTTGTCTCACAATTTTGGTCTGTGTTCCATAAAATTCTGTTTTTTGCCAAATCAGTGGCAAACTAATGCAAAACCTGTTATTCTATCAACTTTCTAAGTTTGTAAGATCAAAGATTTAAAAAATGTCCGTATTTCTTGTGCTAAGAGGCTGGGAAGTGGTACGTAAGGTTCCGTCCATGCTTTGCAACTACTCCGTACAATAATTTCGTTCTTAGAGCTATCGCTCGTTGTGGTTCATTTCTACAGTAGCCAAAAACCACAGTGAACAATCTTTGCAAACTTTTACTGTCCAGAGTAGTTGTTCCCCTTTATTTTAGGTATTGTCCAGATTTCTTGCTCTAAAAGGCAGAGAGGTATGGTAAGGTTCTTCTCTTGCTTTTCAGCTACCCTTTAAATGCATAGTTTAGTTTTTAGAGCGATCATTCTTTGTGGTTCGTTTCTATAGTAACCACAATGAACAATCGCTGTAAAAAGTAAACTTTTATTGTCCAGAGCAGTTGTTCCCCTTTATTTGAGGCATTGTCCAGATTTCCTTCTCTAAGACATTGAGATTTATGGTAAGGTTCTTCTCTTGCTTTGCAGCTACTCTGTAAACCAGTACTTTAGTTTTTAGGGCTATCGTTCATTGTGGTTGGTTGCTATAGTAACCACAATGAACGATCGTTGTAAAAAGTAAATTCATTTTGAGGAAGAAAAAAAATGGTGCTGCATATGTCTTTCCCCTCTTCTTTCTATTGAAGAAAAACTCATAATCTTGCATCTCCTTATTTCTGCATACATTCACTGACAAAAACGTGTCCTCCATAAAAATGATTCAACAGTGACGCGGTGCCATATCTCCAGTTGGCTAGAAGTTGATGATGCTTACTGCTCCATCTCTGTTTAGCTTGTTGCTCCCATTTGTGAAATGTAAATTTTCTTCCAGTTCCTAGACAGTAGCTTGCTCTGTGTGCAGTTTCATTTGCTAAAGCTTTTGACAGTAAAATAAGACTAGAACTATCATGCACAGCAGGAAACCTCATCCTCTTAACAGTGGAAAGTAGTAAATCATCAGTGAAATCCAGCAATAGTTTTTATTTATTTTTCATTAGTATTTATGATTCTTATTTTTAATTAATGTCAGTGGCTGGGACCCTAAGCCAGCACCAGACCCTAGGCAGCTGGCTAGGCCACCTTTTGCTAGATCTGGCTTTGATTGTATGGGTCTGACTACCTAAAAATACTATATGTATTGTAACCCACCTGCAGCACGGATTGCCTAAAGGGAGCACTATAGTCAGTCACTGGTTGTCTTGTCAACACACGTGTCAATAATGCTTCCTTCTCTGGGCTCGTTAATGAAATACACAAAGTTGTAATGAAACAAATCTGTTCCCACTTTACTCCTTGTGTTTCCTGGAAATTAATAAGTATTCATATCTTATTTTGCATTATTTCAAAGTAGACATTACATACAGTACAGCTTGGAACTGAACTTCTTATTCTGTATGTGCTGGAATTCCAAGCTAATTTAGCAAATCACAAGCAAAGTCTTTCCTCACACTTCTCACTTCGTGTGGCTAGTATTCTTACCAATAATTACTACTTTAACTGGTCATTTGCTATTAAAACACTAAACCTTGTAGCCTATAGACAGGATCATTATGAAAATAATAAATAAGGACATATTAACCTACAAATTCTTGACCCAAGCCAGTTCAGTTTTGTCAGTGGCAGATTCGGCATGTTTGACCTGGACAACTTATTTGAAAAGGTTACTGAAGAAATACATGAGGGAAAATTAGTCCACACAACATATCTAGACGTAACAAAGACATTTCACAGCATCCCAAATTCAGGCGTTGTTGATAAACCTTTCAAACTAAATGTTAATTCCTATGTAACAAGTTGAATAGCAAAGTAAGGGTCTCAAACATCTGTCCTATGCTGCCCAACTGAAAGAACTCCAGCTCTATTCAGTAAACACCCTTGCCCGGCTCGCTTGCTCAGAGGTGACCTTTGCCTAACATACAAGGCCATGTCAAACCCAGATTTGATGAATATGCTTCACCTCAAAAATCTAGATCCTAGCCAGAGCCACAAGGGCGGAGACTTAAACCTCAACATGCCATTATCAGGACGTGTTGGAGGGATAGATTCATCACCCAAAGACTCCCTATGCTGTGGAATAAAATCCCGGTATATGTGAGGCAGAGCACCTCGCTGGCCTTGTTCAAGAGAAATCTTGACCAATGGATGGGAGATCGCAGATATAACCCAGGGATTACCTCAGTGTCACTGCTCAACAGAGGCAAAGCAAAATAATGGGTATAGTTCCCCATACTAAAGGGGTGGCATAAGCCACAAAACTATGGGCTAGGCTTGTAAATGCCCTCGGGCAGATAGCCTAGTATGAACCTATGAACCTAAGTAGCTCACAAGTAGAACCCAGTAAATTAGAGAAGGGTGCTCTGTCTCCTTCAAAGACACCTCACTAGTGGTGTATCCCAAGTTGCAATGCTAGGGCCATTCCCCTTTGACATTTACTCCTCAGTGGTCAAAGTAAAGGTTAAGAATTTATGGCTGACTAAGTTTGGAAATGACTGTAAATCTGGTGCCATCATAAACTCTCCAGAACATGCAAATATTCTCCAAGAAGGCCTTTCCCAAACAAATAGCTGGTGTCATAACCATGGACTAAAACTAAATATCAAAAAAATGTATACTAGTCTCTGTCAGCATGCATGATGTCTCCTGTAACTATTATATCGAGAATACACCCATGAAAATCAATCCAGTAGTCGGGGACCTGGAAACCTATGTGGGCAACAAACCGTCCTTTGATCACATGCACTCACTACTGTGCAGCTTACTAGTAAGGGTATGGTGTCTGAGTTCAGGGATGTGATCATTCTGTTGTAGTTACCACTTAGGCCAATCATTAAGTATAGTGCCTCTTTCAGTATGTACCTGTCCAAATCTAAATACTTAAGACAACCTATCCACAACACTTTCTCACCAAGAAGGTCAAAGCCCTAAATCACAAAAACTACACTGCCTGTCTCAGACCCTTATCCATTTTCTCAGTATCATACAGGTTACTGAGGAGCAATCTCTGCCTTATATTACAAAGCCTCAACAGACCCTATCCTCTCATTTTTACTACACATCTCCAAGTGCAACAGTGGCATAAATACCTAGTCATGACATCTTAATCCCTTCTACAACATAAATAGAACATGCTGGAGGGATAGATATGTGTCACAGAGACTACCACTTGTTTGGAATCATCTTCCTCTCCATGTAAAACAAAGTACTTCCCTTACTCTATTCAAATATAATCTGGATGAGTGCATGAGAAACTCAATTCACCCCTGGTTTAGCACCCTTTTCCCTTATGGATAGGGGTAACATGTAAATGTTCTGACCAGGCATGGTTTACTCGTACTTAAATTGTGAGGGCTAAAATTTTCATGGGAAGGCAAGGTTAGGCTTGTAAAGATCTTCATGGATCAATAGCTTAATAAGTTCATAGGTAGGCTCATATGTATTAAATCATGTCAAATTTTAGATACCTTGATCTGTTGCAGTTACTATTTCAAAAACATTGTTATTAATATGGAATTATTGCCAATACTCATTACTATATGAACAAAGTGCTGTATGCTAAGTACGGAAGAAGTAATTAGGGATTTGGGGACCCAAGTAGATAGTAATCTCTCCTTTGACAATCACGTTGCCAAAGTGGTTAGAAAGACCTTCTATATAGCCCACCTTATCACGAAAGGGTTCACATCTAGATCAAGAGAGGTCATTGTGCTAAACCAGGGGTGAATTGCAGTTTCCCATGCATTCATCCAGATTATATTTGAACAGAGTAAGGGAAGTACTTTGTTTCTTAAAATGACGTTAAGTTACTTTTGCAGTACAATAATTTCAGGAGTATTACAGGGCCCAAGAGACTTATTTTGCAAAGTTCAGTTATTCAGAGGCTTGTTGTGCTGTTAGGCATAGTTACGAATACTGGTATAAAATTCTGGTATATGTGCTGTATATGTATGTGTGTTCGTGCATATTTGCAAAATCTTTCACTGGTATGTGTTAATACGTCAAATGGATTTTGAAAGCCCTCACTGCTTGTGTTTGATCAGAATATTGCAGAGAATTGGAGAACATTTGAGTGAGTGTGATATTTTTATACAGGCAGCTTACTCTGACAAAGATGCATGCACCAGGGCATTCATTTTCCTAGACCTAGCTGGGTTACAGGCCATTGAAAGAGTGTTCATTTGTGTATGCACTAGCAGTATACGAGGGAGAAAGTAAAAACCTCCATATTATTGTACAGGCTGAATCAAGAGAAGACCCTGAGTGTTTGAAACACAATTTCAGAGAAATGTGTAACCCCCAGACAAATATTACATTACAGAGGCATTTGTTTTACACAAGAGATCAGAAACTAGGGAGCATTTTGCAGCTTATATTACTGACCTGAGGAACAAAGCTAAAATGTGTCAGTTTGGTGACTTAAAAGATGACATGATAAAGGTCAGGCTTGTGTGTAGTATTAATAGGGCTGCTGTGAGAAAGATTTTGCTTCGTGACAGTGACTTAATGCTAAGCAAAGCTAATGAGATTTGTCAAATCCATGAAGTTACAGAAAGGCACACAAGTATGCTTGCAAGTGATAAGAGCATGGTTTCAGCAGGCTCCAGAGCAAATGTAGGCAGCATGCAACACATGGCAAACAGAAGCAGGCCCAAGCACGTGGCAGCCACAGCCCCTATGGGCTATGGGTTCCCCTAAGAAACTACATAGTTTTCCAGCAAGTTCTAAGACTAGTTCAGTTAAAGCAGCATGCTCAGTGCAGTATCAAAGTGAATCAGCAAAACCCAAATCTAACTTTATAGATAACTGGCATGATTGTGGTGCCACTCATGAGTCTAAAACCGAGAAATGCTTGGCAATTGGTCAGCAAATCCACAAGTGTAAGAAATGGAACCATTTTCAAAAGTTGTGCAAATCAAGTAAACCTCACACAGTTATAAAGAAGGGTCACTCAAAAAAGCAAGTTGATCATATAGAGAGCTGCAATCCTACTTTCTATGTAGATACTGCATCAGTAATTGGTGGAAAGGCTGATCGAGTGAATTAGTTGGCTAAGAATTCATCCAGCAGGTCCCAGTTATTTGGTGATGCAGATTGAGATATGTTGACCAAATAAGATAAGCTCTTGTAGGACTTAATTTCTCATGGAATGGAAGTCTTAAGTAAAAGCTGCCATATAGGACCTTGCATAGGATGGAATATAGCAATAGGGCTTTTAGTCTTGTTTGGTTTTAGTCTTGTGAACATCTTTGAAACTTGTTAGGTTGAATGTAGTGATTTGAGGACTACATGATGAAGTTGAAACAGTATTTAATGATGAGCCTAGTAAGGAATGATTAGAGAGATACTATGACTTTTTGGTTCTGGAAGATATTTCCTTGTAAATTAATTGGGCAGTATGAATGACTTCCTGATTTACATGGTTGTCAAAGAAAAGCCTGCTGTTGATGAAGGTCCCCTGCGCTCTAATGACCTCATCAGTTTTCTAAAATATGGCTGTACTGAATTTTGTTAGCATTCGGTTTGAGCCCATGGTCAGTACACCAGGCACTGATTTGATCTTGCCCTTGCTGGAGTATCAGAAAATCAATAGGGTAGTTAATAGTGCCAGCTTGCTGTCCACAATAGACTTGGATAGCCAAATGTCTTTTGACATCTGCCATTACATACAGATGTAGATGACAAAGAGGACGGGTCGTGAAACTGAGTTCTGTGAACACCACAAGTCATTTTCTTCTTTTGGAAGAGATACTACCAGCCATCACTGTTCGAGTTCTGTCATAGTGAGTTAGTTGGCTGTCTGTCATTTCACAGAGAGGTTAATGTTGTCAGATAAGCTTGTTGCTATAGCCACACCGGAGAATTGTGTCATAGCTTTGCCAAGTCTAGTTTGGCATTGTGGGCAGATTGGCCCTTGTCCAAAGTTTCAGTAGTTTTGTCATAAAAGTCGAGTAGGTTGAGAAGACAAGACCTCTACCCTTTGTTAACCCAAATGGAACATGATCAAGGTATTGAAGACTATGTAATTTGTTGTGTGTAAGTTCATCTGTGATGTGCTCACAGGTACATACTAGGTTAGCTGTCCTTGCGGGCCATTTTAAACCTAGACAGGTTCCCTTTGTGTGCTTCAAGTAACCTATCCCATTTGGTTATAGATTGACTTGCCTATCTCATGGTTAATAATTACAATTACCCCCGGAATCCGGATTCCTTTTTAAGCCCATATGGTTTTAAGGGAAAGATCCTTGTCCAATATCAACATCCAAAACCCCCTTTTTTTTCCATTTTTTTTTTTTTTTTTTTTTTTTTTTTTTTTTTTTTTCTTTTTTTTTTTTTTTTTTTTTTTTTTTTTTTTTTTGTTTTTTTTTTTGTTTTTTTTTTTTTTTTTTTTTTTTTTTTTTTCTTATTTTTTTTTTTTTTTTTTTTTTTTTTTTTTTTCTTTTTTTTTTTTTTTTTTTTTTTTTTCTTTTTTTTTGTTTTTTTTTTTTTTTTTTTTTTTTTTTTTTTTTTTTTTTTGTTTTTTCTTTTTTTTTTTTTTTTCTTTTTTTTTTTTTTTTTTTTATACATGGGGTCGGGTATCATGTTAACTGTCGCCAACTCTCTGATTCAGTGTCACACTCCTGCCTTCTTCAACCCTCATGCCCTTTGTGTTCTAGGCCTTGTATTTTTTTAGGGAGGTGTTTCTGTGCATTCCAGTTGTTGAATGTGTCCAGACAGATGCCAAAGGGGCCATTATACTCCGCAAATGATGTTAGCATACTGCAAGTGTCTCACAGCAACAAATGACTGGTGTCAAAGCCATGGCCCCTACTGATTACCACATCAACGACAATCCCCTAAGCACACAACCTGTGGTGAGATACCGGAGTACTCAGGTTGACAACAATCTCACATTTGACCATCATGTGGCAGCAGTGGTCAGAAAAACCTTTATTTGGTACATTTCATAAGTAAAGACATTGCATCCAGGAAAATAAAGGAGGTTATTATCTCTCTGTACTCCTCCCTCATTAGACCAATTGAGTATAACACCCCATTTATAAGAGAAGGTAGGACACTGTTATTGAATCAAGAGGTTGCAATAGTTCACATGACACCCTGAACCCATGTCGAAAAATGGGGAGGAGGGTAGTGATGATGTTCATTATTACGGGTATGTGATGAAGACATTTGGAATGTAGAGAGGTACTGTGTCTGAGATAACATAACAGGTTATGGAGATGGAAGTGCTGTTTTTGCTCATACTACATTCCAGGGATCACTGCCTTTTCTTGGCACTCCCTGACAGATATTTGCTTTGTTAGCTTCCAGGAAATGTGTTATCTACTATCTTAAGACCCCACCTTTGGTAAGCTAAACAACAGTATTATAGCCCCATGAGGTCTGCACACATTGAGCTGAATTTTAAGCTATATCACTTTGACCTCGCCATTTAGTGCGTATGTGTGTGCACGCATGGGGGCATGACTTTGGGTATATCTAACAGATATGTATACTGATTTATATGTTCATAGGAGGTTACTAGGCTAATGGCCCAGAGATTCCTCCCCTTTTTACAGTTCTCCATTATGACTTTAACAGCAAATGATCCTTTGTTCCATATCAACATCAGCCCCCTTTTTCCCATTTTTATACATGGGGTCGGGGTATCATGTTAACTGTCGCCAACTCTCTCGATTCAGTGTCACACTCCTGCCTTCTTCAACCCTCATGCCTGACTGTCGCAGATCTTCTTTCACACAATCCATCCACCTCTTTGCAGGACGTCCTCACTTCCTCTTACCTTGTTCCTGTCCATCCCAAATCATCCTCACCAGATTGTCTTCTGCTTTTCTACACATGTGCCCAAACCACCGTAATCTGTTCTCTTAGATCTTTCCTGCAATTGGAGCTACTTTGGCTTCTGCTCTTATGTCCTCATTTCTTCGTCTGTCCCACAGTGTGCATCTTACCACCTTTCTCAGGCACTTCATTTCCATCACCTCTAGCTTCTTCAACTGCTCTGCCTTTACTGCCCAGGTTTCTGAACCTTACAGTAGTACTGGTTGGACAACTGTCTTGTACACCTTACTTTTCAGATTCTTTGGCATTCTTCTGTCATAGACTCTATGCCAGTTGGCTGCAGCTCCTCTGATTCTATCTTTGACCTCTTCATTCAGACTACCCTTCTCCTCAACTACCCCTCCCAGATACTTGAAGCTGTTTACCTGTTCCACTATCTTCCCTTCTATCTCTATTCTCATCTTCTTCTGATTTCCCCAATTTGCTGCCATTACCACCGTCTTATCTGTGCTTAGTTTCATCCTGTGTACCTTCAGATTTGCATTCCGTGCTCCTATCCTTTGCTGAAGTTCTAGCTCAGAGTCTGCCTGTACTGCCACATTGTTTGCATACAGCAGCTTTGTTGATCCATCCCCTCCAACCTGTTTGCTAATGTAGTCCATCAGCAGTATGAATTGCAGTGGGCTCAGAGCTGAACCCTGATGTATACCCACTCCCACTTGAGAACCTCTCTGTGAGCCCGAACACTGTTCGTACTTGAGTCATTGGGTCCTTGTACATAGCCTGCACTAATTCTACCAATGTTTCTGGGACTTCAAACCACCGCAGTACTGCCCAGATCAACTTTCTTGGGACCTTGTCATATACTTTCTCCAAGGCTAGGAATGCCCAGTTGGACTCTCTTCTCATCTCTAGGTTCTTCTCAAGTGTCTGCCTTAGTGCAAGCATCGGGTCAATTGTGCTGGATCCTGATCTGAATCCAAACTGCTCCTCTCCCATCTTACATTCTACTACTCCACATATCCATTTATCAGTAACCCTCTCCAGAACTTTCATGCAATGTGATAGGAGTTTGCCTCTGTACTGGCCACAGTTGTGGATGTCCTCTTTCTTCTTGTACACTGGCATGAGTATGCTTATTCTCCAGTTATCTGGGATGCGCCTTTCTCTCCAAACTGCTATTAGTACCCTCAGTAGCCCTTTCTCCCCTATCTCACCCAACATCTTTATTATATGTGCTGTGACCTCATCTGAGCCTGTTGCTTTCCCTGACTTAGTTTTCCTTACTGCTGTTCTTACTTCTTCTAGGGTGGGCTCCTCTTCTTCTCTCATTGTAGGCTGTTTCTGGGGCAGTACAGCTTCTGTGAGGTTTTCTTCATTCAAAAACTACTGGAAATACTCCTTCCATCTACCTTTGATGCCCTCTGGACTGGTGAGCAGGTTGTTGCTGGCATCCCTTATGAAGGGTATCTGACTATCTTCTTTATCTTTCTGTCTTTGCCTTGCAACCTGATATAGTTTCTTTGTGTCCCTTACTAAGTCACTTTCCAGAAGTTGGTAGAGTGCCTCTGATGCCCTATTCTTTGCAACTTCTTTCTTAGCTTCTTTGTTAGCCAACCAGTAGTCCTTCATAGCCTCGTCAGTCTTTTCTGCCTCCCACTTCTTCCTGCACTCCTTCTTTCTTTTGATGACTTCCTGGACTTCTGCATTCCACCACCAGCTTTCCTTATGCACATTATTTCCACACCTGGCTTAGCCACATATCTTTTCTGTAGTCCTAACACATGCTGTTTTTAGGTGCTGCCTTTCTTCTTCAACTCCACCTATTTCCTCCTCTTCTTGGGGTGCTAGAACCCTGAGTAATTCCTTAAACTGTTGTACTTTCTCTCCTGCCAACTTTTAGGTCTTCAGCCTAGTCTCTGTTGACCTTAGAGCCTGCTCTGACCACTGCTTGCAGCTGATTGTGGCAACTAGTGGTTTATGCTGTGGGACAACTGTTTCACTGGAAATGACTTTGCAATCATGGATTCTATCCCAGTGCCTTTTCCTTACTAGGAGGAAGTCTACCTGAGTTGCATGTTGACTACTCTTGTATGACACAATTTATTCCTGAGGGGCAACAGACACTTTATTTTTCGATGAAACCATGAAATATAAAGGTGATTGCTAGCAGCAACCACTTCATTAGTTACAGATTTCTTTAATGTGGAATTATTTAGATGACTGACTTCAGAGATTGTGCATATTTACTGATAAAGGTGGACTGTAGAATTGTGCATATTTACTGATAATGGTGGACTGTGGAATTGTGCATATTTACTGATAATGGTGGACTGTGGAATTGTGCATATTTACTAATAATGGTGGACTGTGGAATTGTGTATATTTACTAATAATGGTGGACTGTGGAAGTCTGAGTAGACTTTATGATAAATGTTCTCAACTGGGCAGTTTTGCCATTATGGGTGCATATGGTTTGTTTCATTGCTTACTGGAAAAAATGTTCAAAACAAATTTAAAACATCCTGTAACAAGTGTACTGTATTGTACAAGGAATATAATTTTAGTACAATGAAGAAGGTGTATCAAAGAGCACATGTATGTTTCATATGCAAGGAGCCTATGATTGGAAAGCAGCCCAAAATTAATCTTTATCTGCCACTGGCAAAATGTATTTTCCTTGAATGTGGGTTTCAATGCTGTTTCAATGAATGTGAGTTTCAAGGGCAGAGAAGTTTTAATGCTAAGTTTTCATTGTGAGACTGCATTGCTTTGTTTAACAGATGACTTAGTGTTTGTGCTGTAAAATACAAAATAAAACTTTCAAATGAAGTCCAACTCATCATAGAAGTAAAGCAGTATGCACATTAGTGTTTATGGTAAATGGAGTGAAATAGCCAAGTATAATGGTTCATTGGAATGGCTGCAGAGGCTCCATTCAACCATTATTTTGTCAGGCAGCAAACTCAGACAGGCCCAGCTGAACTATACCTCCCAACTGTCCAGATTTTCAAAGAATGAATAGATTTTTGCTTCTTATTTTTGGTTTGTTCATAAAATTTGTAGTTTTAATTCCTAAATGATTTGCCAGAAGTCACTCTAAGTTTCAGACTTCATAACCTTCAGAAAAATGCATGTTAAAGTAAGAGCTGTTCTATCAACTGTCTCAATTTATACAAGAGCAATTTTAGTACTGTTTATATGTGCCCCCAATATATTTGGCCTTGTTCAGATTTACTGCATTAACAGGTTGAGAGGTACATGCAAATAAATTGCTTTATAGAATTAGGCATAGCCAACCTCTCAACTGTCCCCAATTTTTGGCTCAAAATGTTGCTCTTCCCCTTATAATCCAAGAAAACATGGAGGGTTTACAATTAAGAAATAACTGTAATAATCAAAGTTATAGATTACTTGAAATGCATGTAGATTCTTTTATATTTTGTCAGCTGCTCAAGGTAGCAGTACTAATATTAAAGTGTCCCTTCTTTGACAGGTAGCAGCTGTATTGTGTGTCTATTTTATATTTTTGCATCCGTTTTTGTCCATTTTCATAAAATTGTGTTTTTGGCAAATTAGTGACATCACTAAAGACTGAAGTTAGAAAATGACAGACATTTGAGTTTCAGATTTTATACCCTTCAGAAAATTCATACTAATGCAAGACCTATTCTATTATCTTTCTAAGTTTATTAGAGCAATATTTAAAAATTGTCCTTATTGTTGGGCCTTTGTCCCACTTCTGTGTATGGCTTTGTCCAGATTTCTTGCTCTTGAGGTTGAGAGGTATGACAAATGTGTCAGGGCCATCACAGTCAGCCAGAGAGATTTCAAATTGTGACATGCTTGTTGCACCCCACTCCCCCATTTAGTGACTCTGGATGTGTCCAAGCAAGGCAAGGAGTAGTTGTATCTACCTTGGATGGGGAGGACACACTGCATAAGTACTACAGTGGCTTTTCATCTGTCCTTGATTTTGCAGAATGGTCTGGTTTCTGTCATATTTTTGTACTGTTGATTTATGCTTATTACTCAAAGTGCCTGTTGCTCTGTGTTTTTAAGTAGCAATGCTTTAATGACCATAAGGTAAGCTTGTTTGAGATCGTAAGATGCAAGTAAGCTTTAATAAGCATACTGTTAAAGAATTGCCAACATTGAGAGCCTTTCTGTTGTTGCCATGCAGAGAATACTTGACTAGATAATGTATAAGCCTTGGGTATTAAAGGACAGGATTCCATTATTTTAAAAAGCTCATTACACTTGTTGGAGACTTCCAGTCATCTCTACAGACTTTACCCGTAAACTAAACAGAATGCCAATCATGTGTGGTCCATAACCTGTACAGTAATCCTTTAAGCAATGTATCTTGAGCTTGTTTCTTGTTTGCTTTTCATTTTTACTTTTATCATGTTTTCCCCATGAAACAAGTTGTCAGGCAGCAGGTCTTTTTGGATAAGAAACATTTTTACAAGTGGGGCATCACATATATTTCTACTTTCAGCATGTTACTTGGTACTTTAATAAAGCTGAATATATTATAATTAGGACTGCAGTGCAAGGAGAAGTGGTTTGAGTTGAGTGCTTCTGGTTTTTCTTATACTTGATTTTGACTGGCATTCCAGTAATGTATTTAAAAAGTAATTTATTTTTTCATGCCTCACAACCTTTTGTTTCCATCTAGATATTAAGTAAGCTGTCATGCAGCCAATGCATTGAAATATTTTTATTCTTCTACACTTATTTTTGTCTTGATTGGACTTTCATAATGATGGTTTGCCACCCAGGGCAGCGTATTTAATTACAGTTAGTTTTTTGTGGTTTTGTGCATAGCTCCTCCCCTTTCTGGTTGACCACACCCCCTCCCCTTGACCCCACCCATTCAGCTGTCTCCTGCAGCCCCCCTGTGATTTGAAGTCACCAGCCGCCACTGCTCTTGTATGTGATCTTGTGACCGTCTCTCTTTCTGAACCATGTGTTGGCTACTATCAAGCCATTTGCCAGACAGAAGTCAGGAATGGCTTCTCCTTTATTCCTGTTGCCCCACTCATGTGGGCCCAGGCAGCCCTCATAGCCTGTTCTGTCTATCCTGATATGTGCATTCAAGTCACCCATTATCAACACCAATTCATGTTGTCCTGCTTTATCTAGTAGGTCCTGCAACTGCTGCCTGAATGCACTATTTTCCTCACTGTCACAACCCTGCTGTGGGGCATAGGCTGAGATTATGAATACTGCCCTATCATTACACTGGAGTCTGACTGCCATGAGTCTGTCATTAATTCTGATGATATCCCTTACTGCCTTCTGAAACCACTCTTTCACCAAAATTCCTACACCATTTCTAGCCTGCCCTCCACCGGAGTAGTAGACACTGGATCCTAAGCCAAGTGGCTTTGCTGCACTGCCCTTCCATCTCATCTCTTGGATACATAGGATGTCCAGCCTCCTCCTTATCATAATGGCATCCATTTCCAAGCTGCATCCTGTCAGTGAACCTACATTAAGAATACCAATTCTCAGTCAGCAGGTTTTACATCCAGCTTTCGCTCAACAGAGCTATCCCAGGTAACTCAGGCTGGGCAATTGAACACACAGCCAGCCAGTAACTTATTGCCCCAGGGCTGCTGGGCTTTATAGCAGGCACACACTGGCCAATAGGGGGACATATACCCCTCCCACCATTAGCATGGGTCCCTGGCATGGGTCAGAGTAGGCCGGGTCCTCAACCCACTTATCACCAGTAACTACCCATGCCCATTTTTGTCAACATTAGTCAATATGACCAAATCACCTAGAGCCATATTTTACACTGTCGAGTGCCTAGACCTGCCACGGCACACAGTCTGTGATCTGTGTTCTCCTATCTTGAGGATACTGCGCACCACAGTAGATGCCCAAAGTGGTTGGTCTGTACAACTCTTCACCCTATAGGGCACCATATAGAGTCTATGCTGCTGCCCACAGCTCCATTCATTGGTGAGTTTGAGATGGAAGCACTTAGCATGTTTTCCGGACAAGGGACAAACCCCACGGCGACACAGGGAGAAAATGCAAACTCCAAACAGGCATTAATCGGTGGTCAGGCTCGAACCTTGTGCATGGGAGGTGAAGACCTTAACCACTAAGCCATCTGGTCTCTTTGTTCCATATGACTTTATTTTATTACCTTTTTATTCTATTGCCATGATTGAGTTTTCGGCATTCTATCAGTGTAATACCTTGCAGGATGCGCACTAGCAAATCCCACCCCAAACATGCCTCCAGCCTGGCAGAGGCAGCAGCAGCATGAATATTCAATAGTGTGCGGAATGCAATGTAATTAATATTCATCATCTGTGCCGAAACCAGCCCAATATTTTATTACGAACATAAACGAAAAAAATATGTAGACGTTCAGTACCAAAAAAAAAAGAACCAAAACCTGCATAATTCTGCTTAATTACTGACAAACCAATATTTTATTATGGACATAAATTAAAAAAAATATGTAGACATTCAGTATTTAAAAAAAAAAAAAACCCCGGCTGCTTGTATTGGTGAAGAGTCATTCTTAGATTACACAATGCTTGTATTCTGAGAACGACTAGCACGGCCAGGGATATCAACAATCGTTTCCCGTTTGATCTCAGTAAGTATAAACAGCATACATGTTATCATTAAAAAAATCTACACAATTTATATAAAAGGGACGCTGATGGTAGTTTTTCACAATCCGCCAAACTATCTTAGTTCACTGAATGCTTATAACTTACTCCTGTCCTGCTGACAAGTGTGTTACCATCAGTCATGCCAGCTGTTTCACAATTTCCCTTGCTGTTTTTACGTCACTTGGTGAAAGTTGTAACTAATTGTTTATATATGTAATAGTCAGAAATTAAAGTAGAAGCACTACTACCTAAATATGCTTGCTTGTCAGATGCTATAGCTGGATGTCAAGCTGTGCACATAAACACTAGGCGATAACGGAGAAAATTGGAATGCAATAGTGTGTTTGCATTCAGCCCCACAAGGGGGTGCAGGGGGCATTGACCCCACCTGAAAAAAAGAGTAAAAGTAATAATTTCTACGAGTTTGGAGTTCATTGAGTGCGTGACTATTAAGCAGTTTTACATGACTTTACATGAGAATTAGCATGCCTGTCATTTTACATGACTTTACATGAGAATTAGCATGCCTGTCAGTCATCGGGCATTTCCACGTCCATTTTCCCTGTCAATCACTACCAACACACCCATACCTGTGCAAAATTAAGCATGAGGTACTTCTCTCATATTATGCCGAGTTTTCTTCTAAATGACTATAAACTCTTGTCGGCATCAATTCCACTGTGTAGTTCATAGGTTTATACTAGGCTATCTGCCCTAAGGCATTTATAAGCCTAGCCCAAAGTTTTGTGGCTTACGCCACCCCTTATGTTAAAAAATACTGTGCCCATTAGTTTGTTGTGCCTCTGTCCAGCAGTGACACAGAGATGATTCCCGGGGTAAACCTACGATCTCCCATCCACCGGTCAAGATTTCTCTTGAACAGAGCCAGCGAGGTGCTCTGCCTCACATGGACCGGGATTTTATTCCACAGCATAGGGAGTCTCTGGGTGACAAATCTATCCCTCCAGCATGTCCTATTTATATCCGTGCTAAGGTTTAAGTTGCTTGCTCTAGTGGATCTGGTAGATTTGGATTTTTTGAGGTGGAGCATGTCCATTAATTCCGGGTTGGACATGGCCTTGTATGTCAGGCACAGGTCACCTCTGAGCAGGCGGTATGCGACTGAATAGAGCTGGAGTTTCTTCAGTCTGGCAGCATATGACAGATTTTGGAGTCCCTTTATCCTTTTGGTGAGGAACTTTTGGGGTCTCTCCAATTGCTGCAGGTGTCGGGTGAGATACATCCCAAATGGGGCATTGTACTCTATCATTGGTCTGATAAGTGAAGAGTACAGGGGAACAATGACCTCACTTGATCTGGATGTGAATCCCTTCATGATCAGGTGGGCAATGTAGAAGGTCTTTCTAACCACTTTAGCAATGTGAGTGTCAAAAGAAAGGCCACTGTCAACCTGGGTCCCCAGGTCCCAACCTCTTCTGTGCTTAATGGATTGTCACCTATATGGTAGCTTGGGGTTACCTTGTTTTTCCCTAAGGGTATGACTATACATTTTTTGGCATTTAACTTCAGGCCATGGCTTGGCACCAGTTATCAGTTTCCGTGAGACCCCTCTGAAGGATATCTGTGTCCGATGTACTTTCCACTATGGCGCCCAGTTTGCAGTCATCTGCAAACTTTGTCAGCCATAGTCCTCCTATGTTTGCCTGTACTTCTGAGAAGTAGATGCCGAACAACAGGGGGCCAAGGACTGAGCCCTGTGGGACACCACTTGTGACCGGCTTGGAGTCTGACATGGCACCAGCAACTCTAACCCTGTGGGTTCTGTCCTTTAGCCAGTTTGCAACCCATCTTGTGACATATGGGTTTACATTTAAGCTGGTAAGTTTCTCTATAATACCAGTGGGGTATTGTGTCGAAAGCTTTGCAAGGTCAAGGTAGGCTGTATGGACTGCCTTTCCCTCATCAGTGGCCTTGGTGACTGTTTCGAAGAAGTCGACCAAGTTCAAAAGGCATGATCTGCCCTTGACAAAGCCAAACTGGGTCGGGTCCAATGTCTGCAAGTCCCCTATGTCTTTGTTTATGAGTTCCATTATGATCCTCTCCATAGCTTTGCAGACCAGGCTTGTTAAGCATATGGGCGGTAATTACCAGGGTCCTTGACGCACCGCCTTTGTGGAGTGGGACCACAGTTGCCGTATGCCACTCCTTGGGCACGTATCCTGTGGTAAGGCTAAGATTAAACAGCTGCCTTATATGTGGGTTTAGTTCCTCGTTGAGTTCGTGTAGCACACAGCCGGGGACACCATCCGGTCCCATTGATGCTGTGTTTTTAGCTTTAGAGAGAGCAGCTTTCACCTGCGCATTTGAGATGTCTGGGAGGCTACACTCTGCTGGGATAGTTATCTCTCCTTTTGGGAGGGGGGGGTGAAGTTTGCACTGAACCTGTCTGCCAGTATGTTGGCAATGTCTGTGGGTTCAGTGATTTTTGTATCATTTTGGACTAATTCTGCGTATATCTGGGAGTTTCCACCCAGGTTTCTAACATAGCTGAAGAAGGCCTTATGATTGTCTTTTGAATCTATTGCAATTTTTCTCTCAAAGTTGGCCTTGGATGATTTTATGAGTGCATACATTGTCGGAAGGCAAGCTATTGGTATATAGTTTTTTGGATAGCTTTAAGGTTCATTCTTAAGTAGGAGTATTGTTTTTCCTGTTAACCAGGCTGGTGTCTGTTCCGGGTGCTCATATAAATAGTTCTTATTCATGGCTAAATCTTCATGTAAAGATGTTAATACTTTTAGCCAGAAGTTGGGTACTGCATCTTGGCCTGGGGTTTTCCAGTTAGGAGCTCTTCTTAACTCGGTTTCAATTTCTCTGGCTGTTATTTCATCCCATTTCATATCCTGTACATTTGAACTTCTTATTTGTTTTACTTCTTCTACCTATTTAGCATCTTTGTTATGTTCCACAGGAGCTTCATAAATATTTCTTGAAAATGTATCTATTACTTATTTTTCGGTGGTGTTTCAATTCCTTTTACGTGTTTCACAATTCTCTATAAAACTTTTTTGGGTTATCAATAAATTTGTTATTTTGTACTTTTCCTTTATATTTATCTGCATATCTTCTAAAGTTTTTCAGCCTCTGCTGATATTTTTAGTGTATTATTTGAGATGGTGCTTGACAGATCTAGATCTGTTCTGATACTGCACACTGCTTTTATCGCATCTTTCCGAGCATTTTTGTTGATCTATTCCCTCTTCTATAGTCTTCTAACAGTCACACTTCTCGTCTTAATTGATTTACAATTTTCTCTATTTGATACTTCCCTAATGGCATTCAATTTCTACCCTTTCTTTCCCTTATTGCCTTTTTGTTTTTGTGGTAAGACTTTATCTGTTATTAATTTACCTGCACAGTAATGTATCTTATTTACTTCTATTATGTCGCATGAATCTTTATGGACAGCCCTAATTACTGTGTTCATTTATTTTTTCAAACTTCTTACTCACTTAAAGGTATAGCTGATGTACAGCTAACTTCAAAGGTAACCTGTCACCTGCTGGCATTGTGGTGGAATCGATTGCTATTATCATATACCTATGTTATCATTAGTCTGTATTAATCAGCTTATACATGTTGTCAGTCCATTTTTGGGGTAAATTGTCAACATTAATATCTCTCTGTGACATAAATGAGGGGGGTAAAATTCAACAATATACATACAGAGGTGGGTTAAAGACCACCAGTGACAAGGACATTTTCCCCATATGCAGTAATAACATAAGGATGAAAATGAATCTGTCTCACTGAGCTATAGATACGGACGGAATGAAAATGTATCTGTAGTGTTATTTATAACTAAAGTGTAATATATGTGGCATGTTATTGGAAACCAATGACTTCTTAGGATTTCCATAAGTTGTATATTCATTAACTAGTTTACAGAAACCTTTTGATGCTTAGTAGTAGTTGTTAGCGCATGCAGTCAGATAGAAACATGAGGATGGAACACTGTATATTCTGTTGATATGTTGCCATGAGTGCATAACAGTTCATTTTAATATGCTGACTTTTTCTGCACTGTTTCTATATAACTTCCATTATATGTGTTGCATACCATATTATGAGAGTAACCTTTGTCATGATGTGTGTCACTGACTGTGGTTGTATATAACAGGCATCTGACATTTTTGGAGTACACATGCTCATTCTATTTGGATGTACATTAACTGTGGATCAGCATTGCTATGGCACATTGGTTGTGTGTTTGTCCATAACCTTTTATGATATCCACTGCCATGGGTTCAAATCCCACATGTGACCTATGCAACTTTTAATAGATTGTACATGTGATGATGTTACTTCTTATATATCCAGACATTTTTTTTCATACTTATTCTGATTATCTATTCATATTAGTAATACAAATGAAAATGATTGTTTAGCACAGCTTTGCTTTGTAAATGAGATGTGAGATATTCAATTGACATATACTTGTAACATTATCCTATCAATACTCAAGCCTCCATATAAAGTATAACATTTGCATATCACACTGTCTTGGAGATGCCAATCAGAAGTAGGGAAGGCAATTTCTCTCTCAGAGAGAATTAAATTATATTTGACGTTCCTCTCCAGCATGATTGCAGTCTTCTTGGATGCACAGGCAGTACTGTCTGGAGGAATGAAGTGTGAACACACCTTCCAAACATGATCAATGCTTTGGGCAGTCACAATAGATCCAGTGACGCTTGTCAGTGTTGTTACTCTGGCATGATCCTTAGTGCAGCTGACAGACTGCTGCTATGAGAGGGTGAGGAATGACACTGGAGGTCAGCTGCCCGTGGCTCCCCAGATGAGATAGTGTTACTGGCCTCAAATCATACCACCAGAACATATGTTGTCCTCATGCCTAATGCTGACAGGTGTGGATTCTGATTACATCATAGCTGTGGTCCTGTCCTTACTGAGTAGTAGTCACTCAGGTATTTCACCATGTTGGAAAGCAGCCCTGAGACCACTTTCCCTTCATATTGCAATATCAGGGTCACTACCAGAGTGTGTCACCATGATATTAGTAATGAGGGATCTGCTGAGCACACCACCTGACACCCCTTTCTTTTAGTGTGCAGTTCTGTATCAGGTACAGCATGTGCTTTAAATGGAAAGTGGGTCCAGTCTATTGCACCGAGGATGCAGAAGAAATTAGCTATAGCACAAAATTGTTGCATAGCAGTTCTTTAATCCATGACTGCTGCTGGGAAGTGCATGTAATCATCCATCTTGGTGCACATTAATGCCATGACTGCTGCTGGGAAGTGGATGTAATCATCCATCTTGGTGGACATTAATGCCAGGAAATGCAAGAGAAATTGAATGGCAGCTGCCTGGGATACTCCAATGGCATCTTCCTAATTCTTCTGAAATGTTCCAGGGGCCAGTATACTTAGACTCAGAAAAACTTTTGTTAGCGAGTGTAAAAGTAAAAGTAAATAAATAAATACAACTCTGTATATGTGTGTGTGCGTATATATATATATATATATATATATATATATATATATATATGTGTGTGTGTGTGTGTGTGTGTGTATATACGTGTGAGTCCGTGCATGTTTGTGTGTGTGTGTAGAGTGAAAGCGACTGAGCAGTGGCAGCAGCAGTTAAGGGGTTTCATAACTCATGATGTCTTGGCACTAGATAGAAATTGCAAAGTTGCTCAAACAGCAGGATTTGTGTTAGCATGCATGTTCTGATCGACAACTGTGTTTCAGGGTGGGGGGGTAAGACTGATGCAGCAGTGGCAGCAGCAGTTAAGAGGTTTGCATACCTCTTGATCTCTTAACTAGAGTGATCTTTAGTGAAAATGTTTCATTTGATGTCAGTGAAGTGCTTGGGCTGACATGGACAAACTGCTGAAGGTGTCTTTGGGGGAAATGTTTCATTTGGTATTAGTGAAGTGCTTGTGCATATATGGAGAAACTACTGAGGGGATCATTGGGTGGGAATGTTCCATTTGGTGTTGGAGAAGAGTTTGGTTGGACATATATGGAAAAAGTAATGAAAGGATCATGGGAGAAAAGTTTGATTTGGTGTTAGTGAAGTACTTGTGCAGATATGGACAAACTACTAAAAAGGGTCATAGGGGAAAATGTTTCTTTTGGTGTTAGTAAAAGTGCTTGTACAGACATGCACATACTACTGAAATGATCATTGGGCAAGTGTTTAATTTGGTGCCACTGAATGACTTCAGCAATAATGGTCCAACTACAGAAAGGCTCATTTGAGGAAATTATTCATTTTGTCATCGCTGGTCTGTGCTGACATTTTGTGGGGAAATGTTTCATTTGGTGTCAGTGATATGCTTGTGCAGACACAGACAACTTACTGAAAGGATTTGTTTGGGGAGATGTTCCTTTTGGCGTCACTAAAGTGCATGGACACACATGGAGAAACTAATGAAGGGATCATTCGGGGAGATGTTCTGCTTGGTATCAGCAAAGTTCTTGTGCAGAAATAGGCAAACTACTGAGGGGATTTTTGGGGGAAATGTTTCATTTGGTGTCAGCAAAGTACTTTTGCAGGCATGGGCAAACTATGAAATGGATTGCTAGGGGAAATATTTCATTTGATGTTTGTGACGTAATTGGCCCTACACGGACAAACTACTGAATGTGTATTTGGGAGAAGTGGTTCATTTGATCTTATCCTCCTTATCATAGTGTCATCCACTTCCAAGCTGCATCCTGTCAGTGAACCAACAGTAGGCATACCAATTCTCAGACAGCAGGTTTTACATCCAGCTTTCGCTCAACAGAGATATCCCAGGTAACTCAGGCTGGACAATTGGACACACAGCCAGCCAGTAGCTTATTGCCCCAGGGCTGCTGGGCTTTATAGCAGGCACACACTGGCCAATAGGGGGACATATACCCCTCCCACCATTAGCATGGGTCCCTGGCATGGGTCAGAGTAGGCCGGGTCCTCAACCCCCTTATCACCGGTAACTACCCATGCCCATTTTTGTCAACATTAGTCAATATGACCAAATCACCTAGAGCCATATTTTACACTGTCGAGTAGTCTACCAGGTTTAATAGTTGTGACTTACCCTTGCTGAAACCAAACAAGGATGAGTCCAGTATTTGAATATTTATTTTATTTTTATTTTACATGTGTTGACCGGGCTAGTCTAGCTGGATATATGTCCATTTTCAGTAGAAGCCCAGGGAGAAAAGCTCCAGTGGTTATAACAAGTTAAACAGAGATGGGCAATACAATACTAAAATGTAAAGACAGAGCTAGTTAATACACAATATACACAATATAATCAAAGCAAAAACCAAAAGTATAATAGACAAATGTCTTATAAATTTTTTTTTTTTTTTTTTTGTTACAATAGTCATACAGTATGTAAGAGATAACATATATCTATATAGATGTTATATAAAGGTAGACCTGTCAAGGGTATAGGGAGCAGAGATTGTAAGAATTATGGAAGAAGAAAAGATAGAGAGGAAGAAGCAGAGTTAATCTGGGTTGTTGCAGGAGCATAGCCAGTGTTTATTGAGATGAATTTTCAGTTGTCTTTTAAAGAGTGGAAGAGAGGACAAAGATAAGATATCAGAGGGTTGTTTGTTCCACATTTTTCCAACAGAGTTGGAAAAGAGATAGTTACCTGCAGAGTTATTGGGTTTGGTTATATTAATTAGTAGTTTGTTGGAAGAGCGTAAATGTTTCAGGTTATTGTATGGTGTGATGAGGTTAGAGAGTATAGGTATTTTAGTTGGTTGGTATAAGATCTTGTGAGCTATTAAGAACTGTTGAAGTATGAGTTGGTTTGGAAGTTCAAGCCAACCTAGTTGTCTTAGGTTCAGGCAGTGGTGAGTTCTAAATGGGGATCCTGTAGCAAATTTAGCAATATTATAGTAAGATGTTGATAGTTTCTTGAGGTTATTTTTGGAGAGATTTGTGTATATGAGGGAAGCATATAGAAGAGTAGAGATGAGGTGAGATCTGGCTAAGGTGGTCCTTGCTTCAGGTGTAAGGAAGGGTTTGATTCTGGAAAGGGATCCGATTTTTTTATTCACTAATTTTATTGTGTTGTTGATGTGAGAGTCAAAGCTGAGATTATTGTCAATAGTTATTCCTAAAAGTTTAGTAGTTGAATCTGGTGAAATAAGAGTGCTATCAGCGGAAGTAAGAGTGAAGTTGAGTGGGGCAGATTTACGGGAAGGTGAGAACAATAGCAATTTGGTTTTCTTAGGGTTAAGGAGTAGGCACTGGTCACAGAACCATTGTTCGACAGTGGTAAAAGCTTTTTGTGTGAGTGACTGGAGTTCAGGTTGTGAATTAGCAGTGTAGATTATAGTAGAGTCATCTGCATATTGTATGCAGGTAGTGTTTGGGATAGCTGATTGGAGGTCATTAATAAAGATAGAAAATAGAAGGGGGCCTAGGATAGAGCCTTGAGGTACACCTAAAGAAATAGGAAGGAGATTAGATAGTGCATTTTTCCAGAGAACTGCTTGCTGACGGTTTTCTAGGTAAGATGTAAACCAAGTTAAGGAAGGAGGATCAAGTGAGAGAGATTTTAGTATGTGTAGAAGACGTTTATGGTTAACCATGTCGAAAGCTTTAGATAAGTCAATGAAGACTGAAGATGATAGGTTATTATTGTTGCAGTTATAGTTGATGGAGTTGGTAAAGGAGAGTAATGCTGTGGTAGTACTGTGGGAGGGTCTGAATCCATGCTGACAGTTAGCAAGTAGGTTGTTTTGCAGAAGGTGGTTAAGAAATTGCTTATGGATACATTTTTCCATGATTCTAGCTACAGGTGATAGAAGTGCTATGGGACGAAAGTTAGAGAAGTCATTAGACTTACCCCATTTGTGTAGTGGGATGATGTGAGATATCTTCCAGATAGAGGGGAAAATTCCTTCATTTATGGATCTATTTATCAGAATAGAAATGGGATAGGCAATCGCTTTGGCTCCTATTTGCAAGAATTCTGCAGGGAGTTTGTCTGCAGAGGGGGTGGTAGGTGTTAGTTTTTGGAGCATTGATAAGATGAAGGAGGTAGATACAGGTTGTAAGTGAAAGGAAGGAGGTGGATTTAAACTAGGTAAGAGTAGCTTAGAGGTGTTGGGAGATAGGTGACTAGCAACAGTTTGGATAGTATTAGTGAAGAATGAATTAAAGTCATTGGCTATTTGTGTGAGATTTTGTGGATTAGAGTCCTGATGGTTAGGTGTGATAGACTGGCCTGGGGATAAAAGATTATTAATGCTGGCCCAGAATTTTTTAGGTTCCTTTTCGGAGGTTTGTTGTAATTGAAGGTAATAGTTCTTTGTGTCTGCCAGGATGGCTATTTTTGTACTGTTTCTAAGCTTTCTGAGGTTTTGGCGGTCAGTTAGATTTTTAGTGGTACACTATTTAGCCCAAGATTTGTTTCTGAGAATGATTTTTTGCCTAGTATTATTGGTCAGCCAGGGAGCTGCTATAGCTTTGGTTCTAATAGTTCGCCTAGGGGCATGGTGATCCAGGATAGCTAAGAATGTGGAATTGAAGTATTCTAATGCTTCATTAAGTGGGAGATATTTTAATGGGGACCAATTACATTGTATTAGTTCAGCTAGAAAATGTTCAGAGTTAAATTGTTTTTCTCATGTCTTTATTTATTTAGACCCATGATAATTATTTCCATGGCCTTGTATATAAGACTACTTATGAGTCTGTAGTTCCCTGGGTCTGTTGATAGTCCACCTTTATGTACAGGGATTACCATTGCAGTGCTCCATTCCCTATGAATGAAGCCTGTATGGAGGCTGTGGCTGAAGAGAGATTCTAGTGGCCCTGGACATGTCATGTTTCAAACTATTTAGAAGTCATCCCTGGATGTTATCAGGGCCCATTACTGTAGTTAACTCTGTAGAGTGCAGTGAGGATCCATTCTTTAGTAATTGTTGTGGGATAAATGGTAGAGGGTATCTCCTGGGGAGTAACTGGTCATCTTCAAATCATATGGACCCTGTCTTCTGCTTGTACCTTATTGTTCTCGTGTAACACCTTTGAGTAAAGTTACTGTCCTCTACTCTTTTATCTTGGACTTTGGTAACTACTTTAGCCAATGAAATGTTTAT
This sequence comes from Protopterus annectens, assembly GCF_019279795.1. Classification (NCBI taxonomy): domain Eukaryota; kingdom Metazoa; phylum Chordata; order Ceratodontiformes; family Protopteridae; genus Protopterus; species Protopterus annectens. The sequence continues at coordinate 451,524,364 of NC_056739.1, forward strand.
GTCGTGACTATGCGGTTGCTAGGTATGCCATCAATTAACTGAATGCCATGAAATCTCAAGAAATTGATGTATATTCCTATACACTAGGCAATATTTTTTTCCTAATTAGAACTAGCCTATATAACTGCATGCATCCATACATAAATAAGTAAACAGACATACACATTCACGTGAAATTGTAGTTTCATTTATTTTACAATATAAATAAACCATCAAGCAGATGCACAGGTTCCATGTGAAGCCATAGTTTTATTTATTTGACTGTTTCATAACTAATGATATATCTAGGCATAGATAGGTATTTTTGATATAATGAAACAGTTTTGCAGTGAAACAGTGTAAACTGCATCTGAGAGCAAATGTGATATTTTGTTGCAATTTGCTGATGAATCGCAACAAATCAAGATGTCTGTAATGCACACTCATTAGTGTGAAGAACACTACTGCACATAAAAATAATTACAAATGGAGACATCCTTCTGTACTTAACATAGCCACTCTATTAAACAGCTTATTCCTATTTATACATTTTACATATGTACACGCATACAAATATTTCAGGCATGAGCAATAATGCCCTTCTTGCCTGCATAGTTATAGATTGTCCCCATGTCCATTTCTTATATATTTTTAGCTATCAGGCTGGATTCAATAAACCCTAACTGGTCTACTCTGAGCATGTGCACATCTTGGCACGATGAGCACATGATAGCACATCATTTTAGATTCAGTAAGTATCTAGATTCAGCACAGTAAACATTGTGGCATGCATATTACAACATAAACAACTGAACTGTATGGTAATCAACGAAGTTCACAGATGACTGCAAACTAGGAGCCACAATCAAAACTCCTAACGATGTGGACATCCTACAAAAGGGCCTCACTGAGACAGATGCCTGGTGTCAAACCCATGGCCTCAAACTCAATAACAAAAAGTGCACTGTCATCCCTTGTGGTAAAAACTCTGGACCCATGAACTACCACATAGGCAGTAGTGTACTTAATACTGAAAGTGTGATAAGAGACCTTGGGACACAAGTGGACAGTAGTCCCTCCTTTGATAATCACATTGCCACAGCAGTCAGGAAATACTTCTACATGGCACACCTCATCACAAAAGGATGTTCATCGTGCATACAGCTGCAGTCATAACAGATGGGTTCTCCTGCCGTCAGGCGGGTCCTCGGTCGGCCGAATTCCAAAGTCTAGGTCCGGCGTCGGTTGTCGTCGCTTCCTCCCTGATGTCAGTGCGACAGGGGTATAAAGGAACCAGCCGACGCCATTTTCTTCAGTCTTTCTTGCCGCGCGGTGCCCGAAGCAGAAGCAGTTCGCAAGTGCCAGTCGGCCAGCTCCTGAGATTACGAAAATTTGGAAACCGAAGTCTTCTTAAAAGCTAAGTACCCCGTTGGGGAAACTTTTCTTGCCTCAGACCGATGTCAGACAAAGTTAATAATTGTATTTTTTGTGGGAAGCAAATACCGCATAAGGATTTCCATTCCCTCTGTATACCTTGTTTAGGCCCAGACCACGACGTCTCGGTCTGTCGCTTTTGTGCTACATTCAATAAACGTACTGTTAAGCATCGGGCGGAGTTCGCCCAGCATTATTTTGGGAAAGCATTTAACTATACCATGTCGTCGGATACTCCGACTCCGATTTTGTCAAAAACCGCAAAGACAAGGACCGACACACGAGGTCCGCGGCCTCTACCGACACCACGCCAAAGCCAACTACATGTGGTCCGGTTCTCAGCGAGGCGACTACGCAGCCCCTGACCACCGACGACCTGTCTTTGACGGTGTCTCCTGTGCCCGAGGTCGCAGGCTCCTCGGCCCACACCCCGACTACAGATACCGAAGCCACTCTTGGTGTTGTAACTCAGAATGTGGACAGATCCACCTCCACTCAAGGTGTCTTCAGACCTTCCTCTTCTTTCTCCATCAAGGCTTTCACAAAGTCTAAAGCAACCATGCATTCTAAGAGACCAGCTACACAGGGCCCATCTCCAGGCCCCATGCCTAAGAAACAGATGCTTAAAATGGCTGAGGATTTAATTACTCTTATCAGAGGTTCTCAGCCCCCTCCGGACAAAAGGCCTAGAGTGGAGGAAGATTCCCCCTCCTCTGATCAGGGCTCCATTATTTCAGAGCACTCTGATGATCAGGAACATTCTTACTCCCCTTTTGAAGACTCTGATGCGGAGGAGTCCATCCCTTCTGTATCCCCCCCGAGGATTACTCATTTGGGGAAACTTTGCATACCTTAAGGGAACACTTCCACTGGGAAGGCCAGGATTATTCAGATTCCAAGAAAAGGCTCAGGGAATTTCTCTTGCTTCCTCAGCACAGGCCTCTGGCTATACCTCCTGTCTTGGACATCCTAGATGATGTTTACTCGGAGGCCTGCCTTAACCCGGACTCTCTACCTCCAGCTCCAGTTAAGCCTGACAGGTACTACCGGGTCCCTGACTCACACCAATTTCTATACAAAAGCCATGCTGCTGACCCAGAAACCATCTCACAGGTCCCCAAGGGAGTGAAGGCCTCCATTGCTAAAAATCCACAGCCTTCCGAGAGAGATTCCAGATCCTTAGAAAGGTGGGGAAAAAAGGTATATACCTCGGCTACCTTATCCATGAGGGCCTTAAACTGTCAGTTTCATATGCTAAAGTACCAACAGTTTTTGTTATCACAATTGAAAAGTAAAATGTCACAACCTGAACAACCAGACTTGAAGGAGTTGCAGGATTTGATGCATAGTGCAGAACAAGTGGGTAAGCATACTTTACAATGTGGTTTTGATGCTCTAGAGGCCTCATGTAGAGCTGCTGTTGCAGGATCAGTCATACGTAGGCATGCCTGGCTCAAGGAACAAGCCTTGCCTGATCATGTCAAAGCTAAATTACTAGATGCCCCTCTTCAAAAGGATGTACTATTTGGTGCTAATGCTGAGGAGGTATTAAGGAAAATGGAGGAAAAGGCTAAATCAATGCAAACTGTGAAAGAATTTCTACATGTTCAACCCCCACGTTTTAGTAGAAATTGGCCTTCCAAAAACTGGTCCTTTCCTGCCACAGACAGACCCCAAAGAGGCAGATACAGGCGCCCGAGGGGCAGAGGACAGTCCCAAGGATCGTATAGAGGCAGACAATGGCAAGCTGCTACACAAAGAGGTGGTGAAGACAACTCACTATCTTTCAGAAAGCAAACCCAATGACTTTCCCCTTTGCATGCCAACCAGGTCGCAAATGGCAGCCCCCTTGGGAGGAAAGCTGGCATTATTTTCAAAAAATTGGCACATTGTCACACATTATAAACAGAGGCTACAAATTCCATTTTCACACCCTTCCAAAAATGAGAGGCATGCCAAACCTGCCACACAATCAAAGGGCAGAGGCACAAAGACAAATTACAGATCTCATAAGCATGAAAGCTATTCAAGAGGTACATACGCACGAACAAGGTCAAGGTTTTTATTCCAGGCTATTTCTGGTGCCAAGGAAGGGAAAAGATTGGAGACCTATTTTGGATCTATCCATCCTAAACACATTTCTACTCGTACCAAAATTCAAGATGCTCACTCTACAGCAACTTCTTCCCATGCTGGGCAAGGAGTCTTGGCTGGTAACATTGGACCTCAAGGAGGCATACCTGCATGTCCCTATCAGACAAAATTGCAGAAGGTACCTCAGATTTCTTGCAGGTTCAACCCATTATCAATTCTCTGCATTGCCCTTTGGCTTATCTACTGCCCAGAGTATTCACGAAATGCCTGGCATCAGTAATTGCCTACTGCAGACTTCAAGGGATACAAATATATCCCTATTTGGACGACTGCCTGATCCAAGCGGACAGCAAGCACATTCTTCTGAAACATCTGGCTTATGTAATAATGTTATTGAATTCTCTGGGATACACAGTCAACAAAAAGAAATCAAGGCTAATACCCTCTCGGAAGATAATTTTCCTGGGTGCCAATTTGGACACAAACACCCAGATGGCCTACCTCACGCCAGAGAAGCAGGGGCAACTAATTCAATACTTCATAACACTAGCAAATTGCACCAGGCTGACTGCAAGGAAAATCCTGCAGGCTCTGGGATTCATGGCATCTTGCATCTTACTAATCCCATGTGCAAAGCTGCATATGAGGAAACTACAATGGTACCTGAAAAACATATGGTCTCAACACAGCCACAGTTTGGAAACAATAATACCACTAATTCCATGTCTGCAAAAGGAATTTCTGTGGTGGGCTCAAGCATGTCAAACAAACACAGGTCTTCCATTCAGCAAGTCTCAAGCAAATCAAGTCATCACAACAGACGCCTCGGACTACGCCTGGGGGGCGCACATGACAGATCGGTGCATTCAGGGCAAGTGGTCCCAAAAGGAAAAGCACCTTCACATCAATCAAAAAGAAATGCTAGCAGTAATAAATGCTATTATAGCTTTCAAGGACCTCCTACAACCAGGTCAATTATTGATGAGGACGGACAACACCACAGTTATGTGGTACTTAAACAAGCAGGGAGGAACACATTCTTATCCCCTATGCAGACTGGCCATGTCACTTTGGAACATGGCCATGGACTTACAAATGGAACTACAAGCACAGTACTTGCCAGGCAAGGAAAACACGCTGGCAGACAACCTAAGCAGGAATATGACAGACCCACACGAATGGAAGTTGCATCCAAAAGTTTTTACAGAAATAATCCAAGAATGGGGAAGACCAGACATAGATCTCTTTCCTCCCACAAAAATCATCAAGTGACAAAATTCTGCTCATGGATCTTCCATCCAAAGGCCTGGAGAGTGGACGCTCTCTCTTTCAGTTGGACATCAATGACAGTTTATGCCTTCCCACCTCTTCCTCTGCTGCCCAAAGTTCTATTGAAGACCAGAGCAGACAGACCAAAGATGATCCTCATTGCTCCAGACTAGCCAAGGCAACACTGGTACCCGCTCCTGAGGAGCCTGACGCATTCCCCACCATGGACCCTGCCTCTAATGCCTCTTCTGCTGACTCAGCACAGCTTCAAAACTCTTCACAGTCAGCTAAAAACACTCAATCTAGCCGCATGGAAGATTCCTTAGCATCACAGCAAGCCCTACTCTCCAAGGAGGTGCAGGATGTCATTTTGGAGGCCAGAAGGCCATCAACTAGAAAAGCTTACTCCGCAAAATGGAAACGTTTTTGTGTCTGGAGTAAGAAAAAGGGCCAGGACCCTGGAAAACTGAATCTCCCTCAAATACTACAATACTTGGCTGAACTGCTAAGCAGTGGACTTTCTTTCTCCTCCATCAAAATCCATGCCTCAGCCATTTCTGCAGAATACAACACTGATCCACCTTTATTCTCTCACCCTCTCTTAAGACAGTTTCTCAGAGGGGCTAAGAATTTAAGACCTCCCAAGGAAACAACCAATACCTGCTTGGGATCTTAACTTCATTCTGGAAAAACTGACCTTGCCTCCTTTTGAGCCAGCTGCCTCATCAGATTTGCAATATTTGTCCTGGAAAACAGCCTTCCTTCTGGCTATCACCTCAGCTCGTAGAGTTTCAGAACTACAGGCTGTCATGGCTGTTCAGCCTTTTATCATCTTCCATCAGGACAGAGTTTCCTTACGAACCAACCCGTCCTTTATGCGTAAAGTGGTATCCAGGGTAGCTTTAAATCAGGCCATACATTTACCTACTTTTTATCCTAATCCTCAGAACAAAGGGGAGAGATTACTACATTCCTTGGACATCCACAGACAACTGCATTATTATTTGAATAGAACAAAGCCTTTCAGAAAATCAGAACAGCTCTTTGTGGCCTATGCGGTAGGAGCTCAAGGAAAGCCAATCTCCAAACAGACAATCTCAAAATGGATAGCCCACTGCATACGCTTTTGCTATTCCTTTCATGGCAAAGCTGTACCTACAGGCATTAGAACTCATTCCACCAGGGCGACAGCCACCTCTGCAGCCTTCCTCAGAGGAGTTCCTACCAAGGATATTATGGAAGCAGCCACTTGGAGTTCTGTGCATACCTTCTTCAAGCACTACAACCTACCATTATACTCCAAATCTAGAGCAGGCTTTGCCACTGCAGTCTTGCAGGGCATTTTGGCTCCTCCTAGTTCCACCTAGTGCCTACCACCCTTTTCTTAGCTTTGGGATTCTACCCATCTGTTATGACTGCAGCTGTATGCACGATGAACATAGTACAGTTTTGTACCTACCATAAATGTAGATGTTCGAGTGCTAATACAGCTGCAGTCCAGGTTTCCCTCCCTCCTTCCCCTCTTGGGACAGGCCTGTAGGCTAGCACATCCTCATACAACCTGATTGGGGTATTCTTTTATGATGTATTTGCTTGCAACTACTGTATTTTGATTATATTGCACTGCATTATTACACAAACTTATGTATCGCCTTCCTTCTGAGGCACCTGACATCTGGGGCAAGAAAAACTGAAGAAAATGGCGTCGGCTGGTTCCTTTATACCCCTGTCGCACTGACGTCAGGGAGGAAGCGACGACAACCGACGCCGGACCTAGACTTTGGAATTCGGCCGACCGAGGACCCGCCTGACGGCAGGAGAACCCATCTGTTATGACTGCAGCTGTATTAGCACTCGAACATCTACATTTATGGTAGGTACAAAACTGTACTTTTCTCATCCAGGAAAAATGAGGTCATTGTTCCCCTCTACTCATCACTCATTAGACCCATTATAGAGGACAATGCCCCAGGTGGAGGATGTACATCAGGTCTCCTACAAGCACCCCCTAATAATCCTCCTGTGTGGCACCTTGCCACACTTTGGCTACATTCATAGTCAGCAGGTACTAAAGGTACAGTAACCACACTAGTCTGATTAAGAGTGTCACTCTCCACCTGTCCAATATTTGAGGCTTACTGAATTATGTTGGTGTAAGACTACTGGCTATGTCTGATGAAATTACAGATGATGGCTGAATGTCAACCTCAGTGTCAGATTCACCCTCTCCACCCCCCACTGTGCCTTTGGCCACCATCATCATCAGAGTCTGTTGGTACACTGGCATCAGGTGGTAGATGTCCCACACTTCCACTGTCAAGATCACCTGTGATAATAAGCAGTAAACACAGGAAGAAATTAATACCTGCAATACTGTAGTCCAGTGTATGCTAACAAATTAACAGTGCTGCCACTATTACAGACAGTAGAGCAATACACACAACAGCCTGATAGCCAAATTAGAAAATAAAAATGTCATTTAACTCATCAGTAGTGACAAAAAATGTTTGGCTTATCTTGCATGGATGCTTGTCTGCTCAATATATGTGATGGTTCTAGAAGAAGTTAAGCAAAATATAAGGACACCTGCATCACATTGAAGAGCAACACATATGGTTTTAAAATTTTTCCTTTTATATGTCGATTAACCATACTTTTAACAAGAACTCGGAGGACACGTCCAGGCCAAGCCCATGTATAATCAACCTGAATGTGTTAATTTTATCAAAGATGTATCCCCCCAAATAAATACATGTAAAAATGTTAAATAGAAAAATTGTATTTGCTGTTAATATTTTATTTTCCATTTTCTGTCAATATTTTACTATCCAAGATGTATTTAACAATTGATATAGTTAAGCCTACGTAGAAGCTCCTCCTGGGACATACATGTCCTGTCTGAAACAGCAGCACCGACATCGATGACATGCTGTTGTGCACTTTCCATTGAGCTCTCTGGATTCCTGACAGTGGACAGGAACTCTTCATTTGGTGTCAGTGGTGGTTCTGTAGCAGGTCACCCCCAGTAGCCATATGGTCACTAGCCACTCCAGCTGCTCCCCTCCAGGCTGAAGAAATCATGTCAGTGGCCCTATGGCACACTTGGTCAGATGCCCTGCTTTGTACTCCCTCTGCATTAACATCAGCTGCTGCCAAATTCACTTTCTGCCATACATATCTCCACACCCCATCTCAAGCAGAAAGGAACCATGTCACCTACACGCTTCCACAATTACCTGACTATACGTTCAGGTAAGCATAACCTCCACCACAGCTGTTATTAATCAAGTTCTACTCTCAGGAAATATTTGGAAGTGTGGGTTGGTACAGTGATAAATGTGTTTATCTCACAGACACAAGGTACAGTGTTTGATTCTCACATTTTGAAAGGGAACTTGGCTAGGCTTAAAATGGCCTACAAGAGCAGCTGGCTTAGTACTTACCTATGAAACTATACTGTAATGCCACTGAGTATTTGATAACATTTGCTGATAAGTCTACTCAGTGCTGGGCATTGTTTTGGAGGTTTCTAACATAGTTAAAGAATGCCTTGTTGTTATCCTTCAACTGTGTGGCTGTTTTTATCTCATAATTGGCTTTTTGATTTCATTTGGGTGTGGAGTTCCTTGTTCAGTTTAAGAAAAGGATTTCTGTATCTTGAAAGTTAATCTTTTTGCTTTGCATGCAGTAATTATTTTCTGTTGTTATAGCACCAGTTTATACAGTTTATATTAGGGTTCTGCTACAGAGGGTTATTTAAGCAATAACCGATGACGTGGTGTGATATATTGAAGATTTACCCACAGTTGGTGTGGTTTAACCATGAGGGTGAAGCCTGAGTGATTAAACAAAGGCAACCGTGGGTAAATCTTCAGTATACCACAACCACGGATTCAGTTATTGCTATTATACAGTGACATTATTTAAGAAACAAAATACTTAATTTTCTTAAATAATGTCTTTGTATAATGGTGGATTACTGTTCTTCCACTGGTTGTGGTATACTGCTTCTTTGTTTTGATGTACTGCGCATGTGTACGGGACTTGCGTTCTCATGCATACCCAGTACGTCAATGCTTTGAAATGGAAGCAACAGAGAAAAGAAAGCCTCCTTTGCTCTGTTTTCTCTTTTTCCTCTCTCTTTTTTTTTTTTTTTAATTCTTAAAAAAAAAAAAAAAAAAGGTTTTGGGGCACTTTATACCAATGGAAAAAAGTCCGGGTGACCAGACCTTTTTCCATTGGTATATTGTGGGATTTACAATGGGCACAGTGGTTGGGCTGGCCAATCAGCATGCACATTTTTGAGTATTAATAGGGAGTTATTGTATAATTTTGAATTTGGCATTGTAATCATTTCTGAGGAAGAGAAATGCATCTATGCATTTATTTACATGTGCTTAGAACTTGCCAGTTAAGGATTTCACATAAGCAGTGCGGTTCATACCTCTCAAACTCTTAGAATAACAAATCTGGACAAAGCATGAGTCAGGGGGTCAGGTGGGATCCAAAGCCCAGTAACAGGTACACAGTTTAAATATTACTATAATAAAGTTAAAAATTTGATAGACTTAAAGGTTTTGCATTAGCATGCATTTTCTAAATAACATGAAGTCTGAAACTCAAATGTGTCTCACTCATCTGCCAGAAAACCACAAAAGTTATGTGGAACAGACCAAAACTATGAGGCAAAAATCCAGACATGCTGCTAACGTTTGGACACTAGAGAGGTATGTTGGAGTTCTCAAGATGGAAGGTTTTTTTGAAATTAACCAGGTCATTACTCAGTTTTAGTAGATAAGCCTTTACATAACTTCTGAATACATGATGCATTCAAAGTTGATTCAGAATTCAGTCTTATGCAGAATGTGAATGATTTGCAGCGATTCTCTCAACTGTGTAGATTTTTGCAGAATGTCCAGATCTTTGCCTCATTTTTCTACCTGCTCCTGATACTATATTTGGTGTTTTAGGAAATTATTGAGTATTGAAGTCAATAATTAATGATATACATTTGAATTTGTGACTTCATACCCTTCAGAAAAATGCATGTTACTGCAAAAATCTGTGACTGTATCAACTTTCTAAATTTGTAATTGCAAAATGTAAAATATGCCTTCATTTATGTGCCCTTGCCACCCACTATTGTAGGCTTTGTTCAGATTGCCTGCCCTAAGAGTTTAAGGGTTATGGTTGTGGTCTGATTTGACCATAGAGGACATTACAGTTGGTGGGATGCAAAACTGGCCCATGCTGGTAATGACCAAATCTCATTGTTTGTTTTATTGTTTGAGTTCATTAACATTTTTATTATCATTAATGTGTATTTATTGATAGGCCATGATACTATCTTGTCCAGTGACCTATTATCTCATAATGACAGGATAATTCTTATCTGGATACCAAAAAGCCATCCATGTCTACCTGAGCAAGTACAATATTCCTTTTCTATCTTGTACATTTTACTGATTATACTAATGGTTTGGTTGTGTATTTATGTTAGAATGTATTTGTGTGTGTGCGGTTGTGTCTGTGTGTATATATACTATATCTGTGTTTGTGTGTATATATGTGTGTATATATATTATATATGCATGTGTGTGTGTGTGTGTGTGTGTGTGTGTGTGTGTATGTGTATATGTATATGTATATGTAAAACATTGATATGTATGGGTGCCAAGCTTTGGAGTGAACGGCAAGTGCTCCATCATCGAGAAGAGTGACACACACCTCTCAACTGTCCCTGATTTTGACTCAAATTTAAGCTCTGTTCCTCTTAATCCCTCCCAGAACTGATGACATTTGGATGAAAGGTGGTGGATTACACTTAGTACATAGTGACAGTAATTAAGAGTCGTAGACTTCTTTAACATCAAAAGATGTCAATTAATTCACCTTCTCTTATTCTGTCAGTGTTTCAAGTTGATAGTACTAATATTTTAAAAGTGTCCCTGATTTTCTCTGGATTTATCCCTGATTGGTTGAGAGCTGTGGAGTGACACCATTTGGTCGATGCAGACAGGTATTTGACAGGTGCGTGAGATTGGCAATCCTTGAGTAGGGGAATATGTCCTTTCCATGTGGAATGTGTGATCGCAGAGTTTGTATTTATAATTAGCAGGGGGTGTGGGGGGAAATTAGCAGGGCATATAAAGTATTGCATGATAGTTGTAGGAATCAGCGGAGGTTAGAAAGTTCACAAAGAAACAAGGAGAGGGTATATATATATATATATATATATATATATATATATATATATATATATATATATAAGGCTCCCAAATTTGCAACAAAGTCAAGAAAGTTTAGGATTTTAGTGTTTGCATAGGTATTTTAATACCTCGAGCAGACTCAAAGAATGTTTCCTCAGGTAGATTGCAAATGTTGGATGTTTAATGGGGAAGGAGGAGGTAATTTGGAACATATATTTGGGACTACAGTGAGTTGGCAGACTTTAAAAATTCATTGCAGATGACTCTGTCAGAAATAATGTATCTAGCCACAGGCAGTCATCGCAAGTTACCTCACCAGTTGGATCTCCTCACTGGACAAGAGGTCTGTCTTCCATACCCACTTGTCCACTCTGCAACTAACATTGAGGGTGATAGGGGGTTGATCCCTTTCAGGCACCTATTTTCTGAGGACATGTTCAGGGTTTTACAGGAGGCAAGGAAACCCTCAATCAGAAAATTTTCATAGCTGGCCTATTCTATGAAAGCCCATTTGGCAGGCATTTTACTCGTCTACCCTTGAATCCTCTTTTGACCTCTCCTTTTGAGATCTGACAATTTCTTAAAGGCACTCTGCATATCAGGCCTCCAAGAAAGCTTATTCTTCCTCTTTGGGACCTTAATTATGTTTAAGAAAAGTTGACTCAGGCTTCTATTGAGCCTGTAGATTCTGCTTCTTTGTGATATTGTACCTGGACGACTGTTGCGTTGCTGGATCTTACTTCTGTTGAGAAGGTTTCTAAGCTGCAGACCCTTATGGTTATTTTTGCTTTTTTGTTTTATCACAGGGACAAGGAGTCCCTGTGTACTAATCCTCCTTTTATGCCCAAGGTAGTCAAAAAGTTGTCCTTAAATCGGTCAATACAACTACCTTCCTTTTTCCCTTCTCTTCAGTCTGCTAGTGTGAGGGTCCTGCATGATTTGCAGAGACAGCTCAGGTACTATTTGGATAAAACTAGGACTATTCATAAGTCTGATCAGCTTTTTGTTTACTGTCATTCCAGGTCTTTGGGTTTGACTTTTTCCAAACAAACCATCTCCACCAGGATATCCAAGGTCATTTATTTTTGTTATTCCTTTCATGGCAAATCTCTGTCTGCTTTTGTTAGAGCTCATTCTACTAGGGCTGTTGCCTATTTTGGTGACATTTTTCAGGGGTTTGGACACCATTCCATCCTTGAAGTTGCTACTTAGTCTTCAGAGCATACTGTTACTAAGCATTATAAGTTGAATATGGTTTATATGGCCAGAACAGGTTTTGTTGAAACTATTCTATGAGGATTTTTTGAGGGCTCTCCTCAGCCTTCCACCTCTCATTCTGTTGTTGAACTTTTTTACTCTCCATTCTGTACTGAATACTGCAACAGTGATATAGAATGACAGAGTACAGTTGTGTAAAATCGTACCATAACAGTAGATGTCCTGTTCTTCTATGTTGCAGTATTCCCTCCCTCCCTCCACCCCCCTCTTGTTTATTCTGCATTTTTTTCCTTCTGGATGTGTATGGACTCCTTTGTCTTATGAAGACTGTTCTCTTCTGGAGCAATTCAGTTCTAGTTAGTTGCATCCGTAAGTCTCTTTTATGACCTGTGTTCTGTGTGGGGAGCATTAATATGATGTACAACAGAACCAAGATTTCTTTTAAGCTTATTTATACTGGCCAATTGACGGGCTGTCCTCGGCAGTACATCACTTCTGTACCGAATACTGCACTAGAGAAGAGAAGGACATCAGCTGTCATGGTAAGATTTTACACAACTTTCTGTCACTTTGCTCCATCATCACTACCATGCATACCTCTCATCTGTCCAGATTTTCCCTGCATGGATAGATTTTTGCCTCATTTTTTTTTTGGTCTGTACCTCATAAAATTTTGATTTTCTGGCAAATCACTGAGGATTGAAGTTACTAAATAATAACACACATTTGAGTTTCTGACTTCATATCCTTCACAAAATGGACACTAAGAAATCCTGTTAGTCTAGCAACTTTCTAAGTTTATAAGAGCAACATTTAAAAATGATCTCTATTTTTGGGCATTTGTTCCTTATTACTTTAGGCTTTGACAAGATTTTTTGTGCTAAGAGGTCGAGAGGTATGCTATCATGTAAGTTGGAATGGAAACAGTTTAAATGTTACCATGTAGGCCTAATCATCATCATCAGACCAGGAATCAGACACTCGTTAGGTACTGCAAACTCTTATAATGATGCCAAAACCTGTACGGTATCAATTCAGTTATTTGTTTTAACAGTAGAACTAGAAACAGATTCATACTGACATAAGGTTAAAAGAGAAAAAAGTACTGAAATAATACAATGCAGCAACTCACTAAGATGTATCATGTACACTAAGAAGTGCATTTGGCTTGTAGCTGGAAATCAGCAAAAATACAATATGAAGTGAAAGGAAAAGATGAGTGTTTACTAACTTTTAAACTTTGCATCAGTCATGCTTCTAGAGTTGTACAAGCAGCCTTCTTCTTCTTTCAGCTTTTCCCGGTTAGGGGTCGCCACAGTGGATCACCTGTCCGCTCATAATTGGCAGTGAAGTTTTACATTGTCGAGTTGCCAGCCTGGCGCCCAACCTTCCACGGAAGGCACACACATGCACACACTCATGCCTAGGGCCAATTTAGAGTATCCAATCCACCTACAGCATGTCTTTGGGATGTGGGAGGAAACCGGAGCACCCGAAGGAAACCCACGCGACCACAGGGAGGACATGCAGACTCCGCACAGAAGGCACCCCAGCCAAGGATCGAACCGGAGAACCTCTTGCTGTGAGTCAGCAACGCTAACCGCTGCACCACCGTGGCCGCCCCTAGTTGTACAAGCAGCCTGTTCATAAAAAATAGTGCATTTGTCTAGTAGTATTCAGAAATCAGCACATACCAAACTAGAAACTGAAAAAGGAACGGAAGAGTGTGAGTGTGCTCACTAATGCTCCAGCTGACTGTCACACACTTGCTTTCTATGGAATTATTAGCAGGTCAGAAAGTGACAACACCAGGCTAGTATTCAAAAATCAGAACACAGTAAAACATGAAATGAGAGAGAGAGGAGTATGGTTTCCACGAATGTTTGTCTCACTCAGATGCCTTCTATAGGTAGAAGCCATGGCATAAACTTTTTGTAGTTGGCCAGAATTTACAGTCACCATAGAATAAAATATGAAAGAAAAAAAAAATGTTTACTATTTTTTAAAAGCCTTGCATTGCTGATGTGCTTTGTAGAGTAGCAGCAGCTGTCAGGTCATAAAATGCCTGAAAAGCTACTTTTCTCAATGGGTAAAATGCACAGATTACACTAATAAATGGCTCACAAGGAAAGCTGTTGTCAGTACAACTGCAATTTGAGATGGAATGTGGCTCACACCTTTGAAACTTCCTGCAGGCTCTCTTCCCCCATCCCCCTCAGCCAAAGGTGAGCATGCTCAGAAAGGCAAGCCTGAAATGTAAACAAAGACAGAATCAAAACAAAAAAATCCCTGGGATTGTCCCTTTAATGGCCAGTGGTTCCAGGTATAAGGCAAGTAGCACGGTTGTCAGAGGACACCCTTGTTCATTTCCCATAATGGTGGAAACTTGGCTGATAATCTAGTCAGTATCTTCACTTTAGCTAATGAACCCTCATAGATGCATTCTGCCATTCTTTTAAATTGTTCAGGGAAAAGCCATTTTATGTTAAAAGTCCGTGTAAAAATTGTCAGTTTACTATCATAACTGTTTTTTTCAACATCTAGGCTAAGTATTGCTAATAGCTCTTTTGTGTTTTGCGCATATTATATTAGCATCATTGTTCTAAATATGTTACCAGATGTTCACTATCCCCCTGACAAGCCCACATCGATGTAGTTTTAGCAGTATTTTTTCTAGCCTTTGAGCTCTCGCAATCATAAAAATTGTAAACATGGCTCAGTACTGAAATAGGGCCTGTATGATAACAGAAAGACTGTATTGTTTTTCTCTATTAATACAAGTGTTATTAACTGCCTTGTACCAGAAACATGGACATTTTGGCCTTCAAGAAATCTAATATCAGTTGCATCCAGACTTTAAGGGTAGAATCACCTGCTAATCTTCATACCTGTATCAAGCTATTGTCCATTCCAAGAGTTTCCAGGATGCCTGTTAACAGCTTCCTTTAACTCCTCAAAGGTTGTTGGTTATAATTGCTAATTTTGATATTTTTCATATTGTAGGGTTATATCTAGGAGTTAAGTATATAGCTGCATTGTATAGTGTACTGGGTAGATGTTCTGTGTATAAAGTTTCCTTTTTTATGTTGAAGTTTTGCCTGAAAGATTTTATCTCACCGAAATGTTTTGGAATGGATCTGGGACAAATTATGCATCATTATGACTGACTAAAAGAAAAGCACAAAGACATCTAAAGAATTTTTTCCCAGCATTTCGTGTACAAATCTAGATTTTTAGAAACCTTGTTATGTTTTATTTTCTTTGATTTTTCCATGCCTGATCACTTTGGTCAGATTAATTTTTGGGCCACCACCCCACATGACTATCTAACCTTCCACTCAGCTGCTCTACTGACTTGATTCATTCCTGTTCAGGGTGAGAAGTATTTGACCCATGCATTCCCCTCATGAGGCAAAAGCTCATCAGCCTACCCATTCCCTTTAGAAACAAATGTCGAGAGTGGTGCCTTCATCCATTGTGAAGTTAGGCCTTTATGTATCTACATCTCTTCCCCCTTATCTGCAACTCCCATAGTTTGTTGCTATAGAGGGTACATGCATTCTTTCATGCATTGTCCCCTTGTTATGCAGCTCATTGCTGTTCAGCTGTAACTATCACCTTGACCCATCTGTGATGCATGCCATAGACCCATGTCTTGCAAGATGGGAATATTGCAGCAGACTGGACTTGCCTCCCTTCCCTCATGGTGGACAAGTCAGTTTCAGCTGCTTACTCATACCATCCCCCACCCAACTCCTCCAGGATTTTGAGTCACTAGTTAATCGTGAGTGGCCTGTGTCATCAGTGCTGTGCCCCTCTGTACGACTGAGCTTGGCTAGCCAGATTGATTCTTGATGAAGTACATATGTCAAATGTTATGATAGATTTTATCTTTTTATGGTATGTATTTATGTTTATGATGATATTTTTGAAACTATGCAATTTAAAAGTTAAAAAAAAATATTACTTTTAGTATAGCAAGGTCTTTTTGTGCTTTGAATCATCAGCCCACTCCACTTTGATTGCGATCACTGCAGAAGATATTGACTGGAAGTGCCGTTCATTTATATGACAATAAAGACTGGTTTGAGATTTTCTACTTTTATGGCTGTATCATTGCATACACTCAACTAGCACCAAGAAGAGATATGACTTCGGCTGATCTCAGAGGACTTTTATTATTTATTTATTTTGTTTTGGGCTGCGGTAGCGTTGTCACCTCATAGCAAGATGTTGTCCCGTTCGATTCTCAGCTAGAGCGTCTTCTGTGTGGAGGCATACGTGAATAGGGTGTGCCTTTGTTGAAGGTTGTGCGTCAGGGCTGGTAACCCGGTACGTAAAAATCCACTACCAATCATTAGCGGACCAGAGTTCCGCTGTGGCGACCCCTAACCGGGAAAAGCCGAAAGACGCAAACAAACTGGGTAATGTCTGACTGGGCATGAGGCCCGGGGAGAAAATCTCCATACATAAAATAGACAGTATTAAACAATCAAATTGAACATGTATTAACCATCCTGTGACTCACACAAGGGATGTTCCATCAAAGCAGCCCTGCCTCCCCCAAAGTGTAAATGGTGGTTTCCTCAGTCTCCACCTGAGATAGTGCACCAGCTCTGTGTGCCCACCCTTATGAGAGACAAGTAGGAGAATCTCTTCACATCTTCCTGACCAGCTCCCCAAGTGCTGGGGTTTTTCATCAAACTCAGGTTGCCTTGGTCACTGTCAGGGCTCTGTCCCTCTCCACCTAACAAAGTCATGCTTGTTTTAGTATGGTCAGTTATTGTTTCTTCTATAGTGGTTCTTGGCAGAAAAGAACTAGTCCAAACCCTGCACTTTAGTCTAGATGGTCATTTTTACTGAATGGTCAGCTGATACTTTTACCATTATGTATCATAGTTTGGTACAGATTTAAAAAGACTGGTGTACATTTGAAAGTTTCAGAATGATTTTCATGAAAGAGATGGTAAAGTAACATTTTTCCCCTCAGCTTTTGAAACAGAACTCTGGGAGAAAAAAGCTATAATATTGTTAGACTTTCTACTACTCCCAGCTGTTGTGGAAAGTTTCCATTGTTTCATTTTATTAGCTATCATCCTTTGCATTCATAACTGTACTTATTTTCTTCTCAGATCCAGATAGATCGCTTGAATACTGTGTGGACATCATCTCTGTCACTTGGAGTGATTGGAAGCAACATAGAGAAGTTTAATTTCCCAGCTACAGCTTGTTCCATCAAACGTTCATGCTGGTTGATCCAGCGACACTCTGTCCTTCACAACTCTTTGAAAGTAAGATAAGCATCATTCATTGTTAATACATAAATGGAAGGGCCACAAGCCCAGCACAATGATTAAAATGTTACTGCATGTTTCTTTAATATGTTTTTGAAAAAAAAAAGGCCTCTTTTCCCGGGTATTGTCTGTGTCGGATCAGTTCAGCATTGTCATTTATTCATTTGTGAAAGCACTGGACTGAACCATTAGTGGTTTATGTTATAGTAAAACTCTGCTCTCTTTTAACAGATTTGTGAGAATTATGGCCCCAACTTGGACACATGCCCTGAGGGGACAACATTAGGACTTCTGGTGGACAGCAACAACAGTTTGCATTTGTTTGTGAATGGCATGGACCAAGGTGTTGCAGTCCAAGATATTCCCAACCCTTGTTATGGGATTGTAGATCTATACGGGCAATGTGAGCAGGTGAGAGTAAATGCATTCCGTATTTTGAGACTTCTTTCCAGTACTATACATATGTTTCAATCTGCTGTAAGTATTCTGTCCTTGGACCTGTTTTTTTGGTGGAACCACCAGGAAAATGGCTGTTTTTACTGTTTTCTGCAGTACATTCTATTTAATTGAATACTTGGGACATGGATAAAAGAACCGTCAGGTATGTCCACATGTTTAGTAAAGACACAGTGTATTAGGTCCTCCCCGTGGTCGAGTGGCCTCCGAAAGACATGCGTGAATGGGTGGCAACTCGGCACCATAAAAATCTACTGCAAATCATTAGTGGACCAGAGTTCCGCTTTGGTGACCCCTAACCGGGAAAAGCCGAAAGACAAACAACAACAACATACATAAGGAATGACACTACAGCTGTCTGTTATTTCAGAATGTGGGGATCATCTCAATTTAGGAAAGCTTACATGTACTTCTCTGTATCTCCCAAAGGTACAGACTGGATCATCCTTATTAGAATATGAGAGACTCTACCTCTATTTTCCTTAGTTTGTGTTGGATACCTGGAATGTTTTATGTTGAAGATGAGTGAGATTGCATCTTTGTTTCTCTCACAAAAATAAAATGTGCATCTTCAGTCTGAGATATGTGTTTGTACGATCATTTAGGATATGCAAGAACGTTTTTTGTCACATATGAAAGGTTAAACTTTTGTTTCACAGTAAGGTTATGAAAATGGAGTCTTTTTTTTCCCAACATCTTTATTAAATTTCCACGTGACAAAGGCAATCTTACATTTATATAAATGAAAAACATACAAAGTGAAGTCACTTTAGTTGTAAATAGTTTACATCACAGACACCTTTGAAACAACTGTAGCTGTAAAACATTACAAATCACTTAAAACCTTCTAGTCATTGTCAGTGAAGCATTATGTAGCTCATTTAAATCCTGCCGCTTAAACCTCGTTCCTGCTCTGCATATACTTTTCCCGTAGTTCCTATTTTTTTCTATGTAGTTTGCTCCTTCCCTTTTTTAAAGATCCCAGTTCCAGTTATTTTATCTCAGTTACTATATTCACTACTTCTAGTAAAGGTGGTCTAGACTTTGATTTCCATTTTCTAGTAATTGCTTTTTTGGCAGCCACCATAATTAGACTCAGCAAGGCTTTACTATGTCTAGGAAATTCCAGTTGTGTAGCAGAACTCAAAAAAAAAATCATCTCCCCAGTCAGTCCAATCCACCCACCCAGCATCTCAGACACAGCGGCCCGCAGGGGAATCCCAAAAGTCTGCCAGCTCATCATCCCTCCAAAAAATATGTTCCCAGCTACCTCTCTCTTGCTCATCACACCCCCAGCATTTGCTATCCACCTGAGAAAAAATTCTTTGGAGTCTACTTGGGGTAAAAAAATACCTATGTAAACATTTCCAGGCAAAGATCTTAAATATTCTAGACTTTGTTGCATATTTGGGAGATATACATATCTCCCCCATTGTCTCTGTGAATTGCTTATCCAATCTCTCTTCCCAATCCTTTCTAAGCTCCTCTGATTGATTCTTGTAATTATCATGCAGTATTTTGTATGCTTTACTAATTATTCCTTTTTTAGCAGCAGTTTCTGTTCTGCATTCTATTACAAACTCTACCAGTGCTGGCCTTTCATGTAGGAGCCCCTTATTTCTTTCCCTTTGCCTATACTCTGATATCAATCCTTGATTGGGAGGACAATCTCTAACATGCAGTCCAAATACATTTTTGGCCTCTTCCCGTTCTATTACCTTTCTAGTTATTTGTTCCCAATACCTTGGTTCCTTTACCAATTTTCTCCAATACATTCCAGCCCTCTCTTGCCTATTATTTGTATCCCTGACTACAGTCAACCCTATTGGCAAAATCTCATTTCTCCATTCTCATACTGGTTTGGTTCTCAGGATACTCCCTGCTATTTTATGAATATAATACTCTGTATGATTTTGGTTGTTCTTAAGAGTCTGCATCCAAAATCCCAATCTCTCCTTATTTCTTTAGCTTCCTCCCTGCGTCATCATCATCATCATCCCCTTCCACCTTGAATTATAGTTTTCTGCCTGTGCTTATGTATAAGAGCCTTAACTGTGTTGCGCTAAAATACCCCCTCAAATTAGGTAAGACTAGGCCACCTTGTTCTATTGGTAGAATAATTTTATCCCACTTGACCCTTGCTGTCTTCCCTTCCCAGATAAAATCCTTCAACTCTTTTTAAATTGCTGTCCACAATTTCTGCCCTGGTTGATAAAAGTATGCCTGACCTGCGTATAAGACTAAAGGGACTAAAAACATTTTAATGGCTTGTATCTTAGTATCCATATCCATATAACAAAAATTCCAGTTTCTCAATTTTTGTATTATCTTCTTTTTAGTCTCATCCCACATATCCTTAGCTGCCACCACAGAGTAATTTCTAATCCATACTCCTAAATACTTCATTTTATCATGTCTCCATAAATATGGATATTGTTGGACCAATTCTTGTGTGGGTACATAATTTACTGCTACTGCCTTTGTTTTAGTTTCATTAATTTTGTATTTCGAGAAGATTTGAAACTGTCTTAAAATGTTCCACAACACTATAAAGTCCCTTTCTGGTTTTGTCATGTATAGAGTACTATCATCTGCAAATAGAGCCAGCTTTTCTTGACTACCATACCAATTATATCCTTGAATTTCTGAGTCTTTTATTTTCTTTGCCAGTGGTTCTAAATATAATGCAAACAACAAAGAGGAAAGCGGACATCCCTGCCCTGGTTCCTCTACTCAAGCAGAAATTATTGGAGAAGACCCCACCCACTTTAATTCATGCCTCTGAGCACTCATATATTCTTCTAATCAACCTTATAATTGCATCAGGAAAGGCAAATGCTTCCATTGGCCCTGCTCATGACGTCCCAGTCTACTCTGTCAAATGCTTTCTCTGCATCAAGACCCACCAATAAAAGTGGTACTTTCTTACATTCTTCTTCCCTCTGGAACATCATTGTTCTGTTAATATTGTCAAATGTTTGACTCCACTCCACAAAACCACAATGAAAATGGAGCCTTGTCAAGGTTGTGAGACTAAATTTTTCTTTCATTTCTGGTGTAGAAAGTAGCTTTGACACACTTAACTATTACTTTTGCCTTAAAATGTAAGACATGTTAAAATAAAAGGTTCTGTTTTATGAATGCTGTGAAAAGGTTATATCAAGGAATTTGACTAACTAACCACGGATTTAGGAAAAAAGCTGCAGCAGATGGTATGGTTTCTTTATGGCAGTCAGTATTTTTCTCCATAAAACTCTATGAAACAAGACTGTCATTGAGGTCTGAGACCAGGAGTTGTAATCCAAATAAAACTGATGGTGTAATGCGGGTCAGACAGATAACACTTGTAGGCAGAGGTCTTTAGTAACAAATCACTGGTAAACTGCATATCCTGCCATTGTTATATTACAATCATTGCTGTTTAGCAGCTTAATAAGTGGCACTGCAGTAAAATGCATACAGATGTAAATAAAATAGCAGAAGACAACCTTGGATCCCTGTCCTTGACACTCGCATGTTAGAGTCTTAACAGGTGAATATTAGAAAATCATGGCTGAAAACAGTCATTGCAACAGGCAGCAAAAACTTGTCACAAATACCCAAGAAACAGCCCTAAAACAATACTAAATAACGGGGCTGAAGTCAGTCAAGAACTCTAATGATCAAGCAGAATTTAATAACACAAAACATAAAAAATGAGTTAAGCATTTTCACCTTTGCCAATAAGGACTTCATCAGAACTGATGACATTATATGAATGTTCATTTAAATGCAAAATAAATTAATGATACATTAATTCTCATTTTGGTATTTACTTTAGATCTCCAGACAGAGAGCCAAGACTTTGGGCTAACAAAATTTACAGATGATTGCAAACTAGAGATAGTTGTTAAGTCTCTTTATGACACTCAAATCTTCCAGAATAAACTTTCCCTAGTAGACTCCATGTGTAGTAAAAATTGAACTTACTTTACCCCATATCTGCATGTTATGCAGATGCATTGGAAGCCTCTGACTTTATGAACTTTATCTTCTACATAGATTAGTTAAAAAAGTTTAGCTTTCTTTTAAATTCCTTTATGGCAATGGGATTTTATTTTAACCCTTCAAATGTTTAGTTGATAAATGCATTCAGTTGTACACCTTTAAATTTTAGAATTGTGATAAAGTATCTCATACTTCCTTTAATCTTCACTTACTGTTTATTGCTCTGCTTTGCCAAGTACTCGGTATATTTCTAGCTGTTCATCATTCACACTACCTGAGTGGCATATGGGTTCTGTGCCTGCACAAACCCACATTGTCAGCTTTCCAGAAATCTAAATTTCCTACTCTGACTCCCTGTGAAAGGGCTTAGCCAAACCCTTCCATCAGGAGAAGCCTGATCCCTGCCACAAGAAGTCAGTCGTCCAGTCTTTTAGGGACAGCTGTAAAAATCACAGAATTGAATCTTCTCAGCAGCCTGCATTGGTGGATTACAGCTTCCAGACTCAGATAAGGTAAAAAGATCCTTTTGGGAGCTTCTATTTCGCTTTATTATTATCATGTACTTTCGATTTCTTTCTGTTTTATTAAAAAAAAAAATATATATATATATATATATATATATATACACACACACGTTTGTGTGTGGTTGTATAAATACATACATACGTGTGTGTGTGTGAGTATATACATAGATATAGATGTATATATATATATATATATAGATATATATAGATATATATATATATATATATTTTTTTTTTTATTTTTTTTTTCTCCTCCTTTTGTTAATTCCTCTGGAAATTCTAACTTACTACTCTGTTTTTATACTTAGTACTGTTTTAAGCCATTATGGGACATTTCTCAAGAGTTTTATGACGTGCTGGGAAACTGAAGTTCTTTGGTGAACACTAGGGACTGTCTCGTTTATGTAGAATCGCAATTTAATTGTGCTTGTTTGTTGTTTATCTGCTTCATTTTGAAGTTCTGACAGAAAAATATTTAATGCTTTCACTTTTTTTCATTAATATTGTATTTGCAACTGATTTAACACTGATACAGCCATTTTCATCATTAAATCACAGTTTTAACTGCAACTTATTTATTTGCATTTCCTGTGGAGTTTTTTTTTTTTAATATGGAAATGTTTAAGTAAATATTTATGTATAATGCTTTAAAGGTTTTTCTGTTTGACTTAAGGGCATATATTTGATATTTTGGCACTATTTGGACAAGTTAATTTTACTTGTTGCGGTAACTGGGTGTGCTGTATTTTACTACACAAAGTAGGTCGTAGAACATTTTAAACTATTTCAAGTATATTTTATGCAGTTTAGCCCTATTTGCAGTGTGGGGAGATAGTTTGTCTTTTCTTTTATTGCTGCCCTTAGTCAGCTTTTAATAGTGTTGTTCTGGCTGATGTTTTTTCTCCTGTCCTCCTACAGTTGCCCCCACAAATGATTATGAAAACAGTAGTGAGCACTCTGAGTCTTTGAAAGTTGAACAAGTTCAAAAACCCAAGCAGGTGTTGACCTTTACACAGATGCTAGCTAGGTTTACAGATGGATTTGATTGGAAGAAGTCTGCAGCTATGCCTGAGACTGGCAGTGTCTTATTGTGAATGATATTCCAAATGTTTTGTTTGTTCCACTTCTGTTACTGTCCTTAAAAGATGTCTTTAAAACTGCACATGAAGTACAGTTGGTTAATGAACCAGTTCCTGAAAAGGCTATGTTGAAATACAATGTGTACTTTCATTTTGCAGTTCTCTTTGCTCCTTTATCAGCTGACCCAGTTGCAGTTTCTCCAGCTAACTCTTAATCCCCAGATAAAATTGGTAAGTGGTTAGAATGTCTGGGGAAACAAATTGGCTAAGTCTAGTATAGTCTTTAAAATTTTAAATAATCTGAGCTTTATGTAGAAGTTCATTTTGCAATGTGCTTACAGTTTAGATGAGTTTTGTTGCATCTTTGCCTACTGAACAGAAGTGTTGTATGAATGAGATGTTTCTAATGTGACTGAGGTTTTAAAACATACTTTGAGGAGTGTCTTGGAAGGTGCTACACAATTTCTAGAAATGAAGCTGCTTCTGTTATATTGAGAAGGTATGTATGGTTACATAATCATAATTTTCTGAGGATTTAAAAAACAAGATTTTGAATGTTCCTTTAAGTTGTGAATTCTTGTTTGGCCCTACTACCACTGAGATTTTCAGATAATGGTACAGAAGTGGTAAATTGATGCCCGGGATAACTAAAATGTTTCTTATTCTCAAGTTTTCTCCTAACAAGAAGTCCAAATTCAAAAGGTGGAGCAAATAAAAATCCCAGCCCAACAAGAACAAGGTCCCAAGAGGAAGTAACAGAAGGATAATGCTCCCAATCCAAAATAAAAGGGGCTACTTTCTCAAAAAAGATCATCCCCTTACTAAAGCATGACTATGCCAAGACTCTGGGCATCCAGTTCCTTCCTCCTGTCCCTCCTTCCCTTTCCCGTTCTCTCAGGCTTTCACTTAACCCAGCAGCCTGGCCACACATAGTCTAAGACAAATGGGTGCTGAGAATAATATAGAGAGGATACTCTGTGTTATACAGAAAATCTTCCTCCCTTCAGGGGAAGAAACAGTATGCACCTGCCAAAACAAACATCTGTTCTGTCCAGTACTTCTTCACAAGTTGCAAGCAGAGTTTATAGAACCAGTTCCTGCACCACAAAAAGGAAAAGGATTTTTCTCCACAATCTTTTTTGGTAGCCAAGTCCAGTGTTAGATTTGTCGTACCTTAATACCTTTAAGAAAGTACTCAAATTCCAAGTGCTCACTCTGCAAACTGTCCTACCCCTTCCTCTGGACCACTTTTTCATGGTGAGTATAGATCTGAAAGATGCTAATCATATTTCAATTGCTTCCAACTTCAGGTTGAACCTATGAAAGTTGTGTTTCACACCTTCACAGAGAATTGTCTTGTTGGGGTGTATGATGGCTACAGAAAACAAAGACAAAGTCCTGATTGTTCAGGATTTCTCTGTTCAAAAAGCTGCCTCTGCAAGAAAGTTTCTCAAAATTCTAGGCCTTGTGACATCAGTGACCTTGATGATGCCACTCATCAGACTCCACATGAGAAAGTTTCTGTGGTTCTTAAAAAAAATTGTTGGATCCAGCACCTGCGTCCATTAGAGTTCCAAGTGGTGGAATTTATGAAATGAGAGTTAAAGTGGTGGTGGGCTCAGATGTTTCTCAGTCCAGATGTGCCCTTCTCTCTCCCCAGATAATCCATAAAACATGGAAATATTCCTATAATGGGGTTAGGCCAGGTTCAGGTATGGTATCCTGTTGTACAAGGAAGTAACAGTCCACAAAAAATCACAAAAAGTCGACAGGCCAAAAAAGACCCACAAAGATGATAGTGTGAACTATTTGAGGATAAAAAAAGAAATTATGCATTGTTACTTTTATGCAAGAAGTCCAGAATTTCGAAACAGAAGATATACACAAAGGTTAAGAGAAGTTAAAGGAAAGAAAAATGCTTGCACAAGAAAAACTGACAAAAGCTTCCAATGCAAATTTGTGTTTATTAATGCAACAAATTCATGAAAAACATTATATACACCAAGAAACTTTGGGCCATTTAGGAAAAAAGCAATTAAGTACAGAAATATAAAGAACAAAATCTACAGATTTTTGAAACATATAAAAAAGAAATATGGATATGGGAAATAGAAATCTGATATGGTGCAATATTTATGCAAAGGAGAAAGCTAAATTATGTAATTAATACAAAAAAACAGCTTCAAAGATATTCAGAGAGATATACAGGCAAAGGCACCCAGATATGGAAAATTTCACAGTACAAAAAAATAAGATCAAATCATCCTTATTAGAATATGAGAGACTCTACCTCTATTTTCCTTAGTTTGTGTTGGATACCTGGAATGTTTTTATGTTGAAGATGAGTGAGATTGCATCTTTGTTTCTCTCACAAAAATAAAATGTGCATCTTCAGTCTGAGATATGTGTTTGTACGATCATTTAGGATATGCAAGAACGTTTTTTTGTCACATATGAAAGGTTAAACTTTTGTTTTCACAGTAAGGTTATGAAAATGGAGTCTTTTTTCCCAACATCTTTATTAAATTTCCGTGACAAAGGCAATCTTACATTTATATAAATGAAAAACATACAAAGTGAAGTCACTTTAGTTGTAAATAGTTTACATCACAGACACCTTTGAAACAACTGTAGCTGTAAAACATTACAAATCACTTAAAACCTTCTAGTCATTGTCAGTGAAGCATTATGTAGCTCATTTAAATCCTGCCGCTTAAACCTCGTTCCTGCTCTGCATATACTTTTCCCGTAGTTCCTATTTTTTTCTATGTAGTTTGCTCCTTCCCTTTTTTAAAGATCCCAGTTCCAGTTATTTTATCTCAGTTACTATATTCACTACTTCTAGTAAAACTGGTCTAGACTTTGATTTCCATTTTCTAGTAATTGCTTTTTTGGCAGCCACCATAATTAGACTCAGCAAGGCTTTACTATGTCTAGGAAATTCCAGTTGTGTAGCAGAACTCAAAAAAAAAAATCATCTCCCCAGTCAGTCCAATCCACCCACCCAGCATCTCAGACACAGCGGCCCGCAGGGGAATCCCAAAAGTCTGCCAGCTCATCATCCCTCCAAAAAATATGTTCCCAGCTACCTCTCTCTTGCTCATCACACCCCCAGCATTTGCTATCCACCTGAGAAAAAAATTCAGTCTACTTGGGGTAAAAAAATACCTATGTAAACATTTCCAGGCAAAGATCTTAAATATTCTAGACTTTGTTGCATATTTGGGAGATATACATATCTCCCCCATTGTCTCTGTGAATTGCTTATCCAATCTCTCTTCCCAATCCTTTCTAAGCTCCTCTGATTGATTCTTGTAATTATCATGCAGTATTTTGTATGCTTTACTAATTATTCCTTTTTTAACAGCAGTTTCTGTTCTGCATTCTATTACAAACTCTACCAGTGCTGGCCTTTCATGTAGGCCTCCCTATTTCCTTCATTTTGCCTATACTCGTGATATCGATCCTTAATTGGGAGGGCAATGTCTAAACCCCAGTCCAAATACATTTTTGGCCTCTTCCCGTTCTATTACCTATCAAGTTAATTGTTCCCAATACCCTGGTTCCTTTACCAATTTTCTCCAATACATTCCAGCCCTCTCTTGCCTATTATTTGTATCCCTGACTACAGTCAACCCTATTGGCAAAATCTCATTTCTCCATTCTCATACTGGTTTGGTTCTCAGGATACTCCCTGCTATTTTATGAATATAATACTCTGTATGATTTTGGTTGTTCTTAAGAGTCTGCATCCAAAATCCCAATCTCTCCTTATTTCTTTAGCTTCCTCCCTGCGTCATCATCATCATCATCCCCTTCCACCTTGAATTATAGTTTTCTGCCTGTGCTTATGTATAAGAGCCTTAACTGTGTTGCGCTAAAATACCCCCTCAAATTAGGTAAGACTAGGCCACCTTGTTCTATTGGTAGAATAATTTTATCCCACTTGACCCTTGCTGTCTTCCCTTCCCAGATAAAATCCTTCAACTCTTTTTAAATTGCTGTCCACAATTTCTGCTCTGGTTGATAAAAGTATGCCTGACCTGCGTATAAGACTAAAGGGACTAAAAACATTTTAATGGCTTGTATCTTAGTATCCATATCCATATAACAAAAATTCCAGTTTCTCAATTTTTGTATTCTCTTCTTTTTAGTCTCATCCCACATATCATTAGCTGCCACCACAGAGTCATTTCTAATCCATACTCCTAAATACTTCATTTTATCATGTCTCCATAAATATGGATATTGTTGGACCAATTCTTGTGTGGGTACATAATTTACTGCTACTGCCTTTGTTTTAGTTTCATTAATTTTGTATTTCGAGAAGATTTGAAACTGTCTTAAAATGTTCCACAACACTATAAAGTCCCTTTCTGGTTTTGTCATGTATAGAGTACTATCATCTGCAAATAGAGCCAGTTTTTCTTGACTACCATACCAATTATATCCTTGAATTTCTGAGTCTTTTATTTTCTTTGCCAGTGGTTCTAAATATAATGCAAACAACAAAGAGGAAAGCGGACATCCCTGCCCTGGTTCCTCTACTCAAGCAGAAATTATTGGAGAAGACCCACCCACTTTAATTCATGCCTCTGAGCACTCATATATTCTTCTAATCAACCTTATAATTGCATCAGGAAAGGCAAATGCTTCCATTGGCCCTGCTCATGACGTCCCAGTCTACTCTGTCAAATGCTTTCTCTGCATCAAGACCCACCAATAAAAGTGGTACTTTCTTACATTCTTCTTCCCTCTGGAACATCATTGTTCTGTTAATATTGTCAAATGTTTGACTCCACTCCACAAAACCACAATGAAAATGGAGCCTTGTCAAGGTTGTGAGACTAAATTTTTCTTTCATTTCTGGTGTAGAAAGTAGCTTTGACACACTTAACTATTACTTTTGCCTTAAAATGTAAGACATGTTAAAATAAAAGGTTCTGTTTTATGAATGCTGTGAAAAGGTTATATCAAGGAATTTGACTAACTAACCAAAGTTTAGGAAAAAGCTGCAGCAGATGGTATGGTTTCTTTATGGCAGTCAGTATTTTTCTCCATAAAACTCTATGAAACAAGACTGTCGTTGAGGTCTGAGACCAGGAGTTGTAATCCAAATAAAACTGATGGTGTAATGCGGGTCAGACAGATAACACTTGTAGGCAGAGGTCTTTAGTAACAAATCACTGGTAAACTGCATATCCTGCCATTGTTATGTTACGATCGTTGCTGTTTAGCAGCTTAATAAGTGGCACTGCAGTAAAATGCATACAGATGTAAATAAAATAGCAGAAGACAACCTTGGATCCCTGTCCTTGACACTCGCATGTTAGAGTCTTAACAGGTGAATATTAGAAAATCATGGCTGAAAACAGTCATTGCAACAGGCAGCAAAAACTTGTCACAAATACCCAAGAAACAGCCCTAAAACAATACTAAATAACGGGGCTGAAGTCAGTCAAGAACTCTAATGATCAAGCAGAATTTAACACAAAACATAAAAAATGAGTTAAGCATTTTCACCTTTGCCAATAAGGACTTCATCAGAACTGATGACAGCATATGAATGTTCATTTAAATGCAAAATAAATTAATGATACATTAATTCTCCTTTTGGTATTTACTTTAGATCTCCAGACAGAGAGCCAAGACTTTGGGCTAACAAAATTTACAGATGATTGCAAACTAGAGATAGTTGTTAAGTCTCTTTATGACACTCAAATCTTCCAGAATAAACTTTCCCTAGTAGACTCCATGTGTAGTAAAAATTGAACTTACTTTACCCCATATCTGCATGTTATGCAGATGCATTGGAAGCCTCTGACTTTATGAACTTTATCTTCTACATAGATTAGTTAAAAAAGTTTAGCTTTCTTTTAAATTCCTTTATGGCAATGGGATTTTATTTTAACCCTTCAAATGTTTAGTTGATAAATGCATTCAGTTGTACACCTTTAAATTTTAGAATTGTGATAAAGTATCTCATACTTCCTTTAATCTTCACTTACTGTTTATTGCTCTGCTTTGCCAAGTACTCGGTATATTTCTAGCTGTTCATCATTCACACTACCTGAGTGGCATATGGGTTCTGTGCCTGCACAAACCCACATTGTCAGCTTTCCAGAAATCTAAATTTCCTACTCTGACTCCTGTGAAAGGGCTTAGCCAAACCCTTCCATCAGGAGAAGCCTGATCCCTGCCACAAGAAGTCATTCGTCCAGTCTTTTAGGGACAGCTGTAAAAATCACAGAATTGAATCTTCTCAGCAGCCTGCATTGGTGGATTACAGCTTCCAGACTCAGATAAGGTAAAAAGATCCTTTTGGGAGCTTCTATTTCGCTTTATTATTATCATGTACTTTCGATTTCTTTCTGTTTTATTAAAAAAATATATATATATATATATATATATATATATATATATACACACACACACGTTTGTGTGTGGTTGTATAAATACATACATACGTGTGTGTGTGTGAGTATATACATAGATATAGATGTATATATATATATATATATAGATATATATAGATATATATATATATATATATTTTTTTTTTTTCTCCTTCTTTTGTTAATTCCTCTGGAAATTCTAACTTACTACTCTGTTTTTATACTTAGTACTGTTTTAAGCCATTATGGGACATTTCTCAAGAGTTTTATGGCGTGCTGGAAACTGAAGTTCTTTGGTGAACACTAGGGACTGTCTAGTTTATGTAGAATCATAATTTAATTGTGCTTGTTTGTTGTTTATCTGCTTCATTTTGAAGTTCTGACAGAAAAATATTTAATGCTTTCACTTTTTCATTAATATTGTATTTGCAACTGATTTAACACTGATACAGCCATTTTCATCATTAAATCACAATTTTAACTGCAACTTATTTATTTGCATTTCCTGTGGAGTTTTTTTTAATATGGAAATGTTTAAGTAAATATTTATGTATAAGGCTTTAAAGGTTTTTCTGTTTGACTTAAGGGCATATATTTGATATTTTGGCACTATTTGGACAAGTTAATTTTACTTGTTGCGGTAACTGGGTGTGCTGTATTTTTACTACACAAAGTAGGTCGTAGAACATTTTAAACTATTTCAAGTATATTTTATGCAGTTTAGCCCTATTTGCAGTGTGGGGAGATAGTTTGTCTTTTCTTTTATTGCTGCCCTTAGTCAGCTTTTAATAGTGTTGTTCTGG
Source organism: Protopterus annectens (assembly GCF_019279795.1). Lineage (NCBI taxonomy): Eukaryota > Metazoa > Chordata > Ceratodontiformes > Protopteridae > Protopterus > Protopterus annectens. The sequence goes on from NC_056739.1 coordinate 451,555,105, forward strand.
CTGATGTTTTTTCTCCTGTCCTCCTACAGTTGCCCCACAAATGATTATGAAAACAGTAGTGAGCACTCTGAGTCTTTGAAAGTTGAACAAGTTCAAAACCCAAGCAGGTGTTGACCTTTACACAGATGCTAGCTAGGTTTACAGATGGATTTGATTGGAAGAAGTCTGCAGCTATGCCTGAGACTGGCAGTGTCTTATTGTGAATGAGATTCCAAATGTTTTGTTTGTTCCACTTCTGTTACTGTCCTTAAAAGATGTCTTTAAAACTGCACATGAAGTACAGTTGGTTAATGAACCAGTTCCTGAAAGGCTATGTTGAAATACAATGTGTACTTTCATTTTGCAGTTCTCTTTGCTCCTTTATCAGCTGACCCAGTTGCAGTTTCTCCAGCTAACTCTTAATCCCCAGATAAAATTGGTAAGTGGTTAGAATGTCTGGGGAAACAAATTGGCTAAGTCTAGTATAGTCTTTAAAATTTTAAATAATCTGAGCTTTATGTAGAAGTTCATTTTGCAATGTGCTTACAGTTTAGATGAGTTTTGTTGCATCTTTGCCTACTGAACAGAAGTGTTGTATGAATGAGATGTTTCTAATGTGACTGAGGTTTTAAAACATACTTTGAGGAGTGTCTTGGAAGGTGCTACACAATTTCTAGAAATGAAGCTGCTTCTGTTATATTGAGAAGGTATGTATGGTTACATAATCATAATTTTCTGAGTATTTAAAAAACAAGATTTTGAATGTTCCTTTAAGTTGTGAATTCTTGTTTGGTCCTACTACCACTGAGATTTTCAGATAATGGTACAGAAGTGGTAAATTGATGCCCGGGATAACTAAAATGTTTCTTATTCTCAAGTTTTCTCCTAACAAGAAGTCCAAATTCAAAAGGTGGAGCAAATAAAAATCCCAGCCCAACAAGAACAAGGTCCCAAGAGGAAGTAACGGAAGGATAATGCTCCCAATCCAAAATAAAAGGGGCTACTTTCTCAAAAAGATCATCCCTTACTAAAAGCATGACTATGCCAAGACTCTGGGCATCAGTTCCTTCCTCCTGTCCCTCCTTCCCTTTCCCGTTCTCTCAGGCTTTCACTTAACCCAGCAGCCTGGCCACACATAGTCTAAGACAAATGGGTGCTGAGAATAATATAGAGAGGATACTCTGTGTTATACAGAAAATCTTCCTCCCTTCAGGGGAAGAAACAGTATGCACCTGCCAAAACAAACATCTGTTCTGTCCAGTACTTCTTCACAAGTTGCAAGCAGAGTTTATAGAACCAGTTCCTGCACCACAAAAAGGAAAAGGATTTTTCTCCACAATCTTTTTTGGTAGCCAAGTCCAGTGTTAGATTTGTCGTACCTTAATACCTTTAAGAAAGTACTCAAATTCCAAGTGCTCACTCTGCAAACTGTCCTACCTTCCTCTGGACCACTTTTTCATGGTGAGTATAGATCTGAAAGATGCTAATCATATTTCAATTGCTTCCAACTTCAGGTTGAACCTATGAAAGTTGTGTTTCACACCTTCACAGAGAATTGTCTTGTTGGGGTATATGATGGCTACAGAAAACAAAGACAAAGTCCTGACTGTTCAGGATTTCTCTGTTCAAGAAGCTGCCTCTGCAAGAAAGTTTCTCAAAATTCTAGGCCTTGTGACATCAGTGACCTTGATGATGCCACTCATCAGACTCCACATGAGAAAGTTTCTGTGGTTCTTAAAAAAAAATTGTTGGATCCAGCACCTCGTCCATTAGAGTTCAAGTGGTGGAATTTATGAAATGAGAGTTAAAGTGGTGGTGGGCTCAGATGTTTCTCAGTCCAGATGTGCCCTTCTCTCCCCAGATAATCCATAAAACATGGAAATATTCCTATAATGGGGTTAGGCCAGGTTCAGGTATGGTCTCCTGTTGTACAAGGAAGTAACAGTCCACAAAAAATCACAAAAAGTCGACAGGCCAAAAAGACCCACAAAGATGATAGTGTGAACTATTTGAGGATAAAAAAGAAATTATGCATTGTTACTTTTATGCAAGAAGTCCAGAATTTCGAAACAGAAGATATACACAAAGGTTAAGAGAAGTTAAAGGAAAGAAAAATGCTTGCACAAGAAAAACTGACAAAAGCTTCCAATGCAAATTTGTGTTTATTAATGCAACAAATTCATGAAAAACATTATATACACCAAGAAACTTTGGGCCATTTAGGAAAAAAGCAATTAAGTACAGAAATATAAAGAACAAAATCTACAGATTTTTGAAACATATAAAAAAGAAATATGGATATGGGAAATAGAAATCTGATATGGTGCAATATTTATGCAAAGGAGAAAGCTAAATTATGTAATTAATACAAAAAAACAGCTTCAAAGATATTCAGAGAGATATACAGGCAAAGGCTCCCAGATATGGAAAAATTCACAGTACAAAAAATAAGATCATGAAGGAGGAATGTAGAATAGAAGGTTAGTAAAGTAGAAGTTAAAAAAATAGAAATTGAAGTTATGGGATGCTTACAAAGTGAAGGATTTAGTGTAGAAAGTCTAACACAGGTTATATCACAGCATGATGTTACAATGGGTTCCCAAGTAAGGAGAATCATGAGGAGTGGGAGATATCTGAAGAAATGTGGGCATGGAAAAGAAAAGGAGATTTAATATGGTGCAATATTCATGCAAAGGAGAAAGCAAAAGTAATTGATACCAAAAAGCAACACCAAAGATATTTGAAGAGAAATACGGACAAGGACATCCACATATAGAAAAATTTAACAATACAAAAACTAAGAAAACAAAGGAGGAAAGTAGAAAAGAGGATTAGTAATGGAGAAGTTGAAGAAATAGAAACTGACGTTATGGATTACCTGCAAAGTAAACGATTTAGTATAGAAAATCTAACTATGATAATTTCAGAGCATGATAGAATAATGAATCCCCAAATTAAGGAGGAACCAGTGGAGTGGGAAGGATCTAATCAGTTGCCATATGAAGATACTTTGGAACCTTCAGTAGGAGACCAGTGCAAAAGTTAATTTGGAGTTGCACAGCAAGGGAAGGTACAGGAAAGTGTGGCAACTCTGATGCAGACAATGTTGTGGAGCGATAGGCCAGTGGGTTGTCATATGAAAGAGCAATAGATGACATAGGGTGAACTTGAATAGAATATGGCACAGAAAGATTTTCTAGAACTTTCTGTAGAGTGCCCACAGGAAACGAAGAACAAAGAATATGCCCTTAGTTTAAAATAAATGATCTAAGGGAAGACTTGCTTGATTTAATAGAGATAGGTAGACATATTAAGATCAGTGAAAGAAATGGACTACAGAAAGTCAGTAAGACCCAAAATGTTAGAAGTTTGATAAAACAAAGACAGTAATCAGGACTGTTCATAGAAATTCATGATGTAAGAGAAGTAAATAGGATATATTACTATGTAGCTAAATTAATAACAGTCTTATCGTAAAAACACATGGCAATAAGGGAAAGGAAGGGAGAAATCAAATGCTGTAATGTAAGTACTGGATAGAGAAAACTGTATAGTAATTAAGCAAGATGTGTGGCTGTTAGAGTACAGAAGAGGGAACAGATCAACAAAAATACTCAAAGGTAAAAGTGATAAAAGCAACGCACAGTATCAGAACAGACCAGGATCTATAATATACTATTGCAAATAATAAATTAAAGGTAATAATGCAGGCAAAAAAGCTTAGAAGATATGTAGATAAAGGAAAAATTACAAAATAAGCAATTTATTGATGGCCAAAAAAAGTTTTATAGAAAATTGGGAAACAAGGAAAAATTAATGGAGACGGCACCAAAAAAAGAAGAAATAGATAAATTTTGGCGAAATATCTATGAAGATCCTGTGGAACATAGCAAAGATGCCGAATGAAAAGAAGTAAAAGAAAGAATAAGAAGTTCAAATGTACAGAATATGAAATGGAATAAAGTAATGGACAGAGAAGTTGAAACAAAATTAAGAAAAGCTCCTAATTGAAAAACTCCAAACCCAGAAGTATACCTAACTTCTGGCTTAAAAGTATTAACATCTTTACATGAAGATTTAGCCATAAGTAAGAACTATTTATATGCACATGCCAAACAGATGCCATCCTGGTTAACAACAGGAAAAACGATACTCCTTCTTACGAGTGAACCTGCAAAGTATCCTAAAAACCTATAGGCCAATAACTTGCCTTCCAACAATGTGTAAACCATACACTGGAATTGACGCCGACAAGAGTTTGTACTTATTTAGAAGAAAACTCAGTCATGGCAATAGAACAAAAGGGTAATAAAAAAAAGTCATATGGAACAAAGGATCATTTGTTAAAGTCATAATGGAGAATTAAAAAAGGGGGAAGGATCAAAGTATTGCATGGATAGACTGTAAAAAAGCATTTGACCGCATCCCACATTCATGGATAAAAGAGTGCTTACAAATGTATAAGATATATTCTACATTGATCAATTACATTACAGTGACCATGAAACCGTGGCAAACCACTTTACAGTCATGCCATGATAAAGGACAAATTGTTATCCTGGGGACAAAAATTCAAAGGGGGATATTCTAGGGTGACTGTTTTTCACCTTGTCTCTTGTCTTGCCCTTAACCCATTAAGCTGTCTGCTTAATAGATTAGATCATGGCTATAGTCTGGCTCCCAGAAACAAACAAAATGTAAAGTCTTCTCATCTTATGTTTGTGGATGATTTAAAACTGTAGTTCATCATATGAGGATCTGAAAGTACAACTGCAAGAAGTCAAAGCTTTCTCGGATGATATAAGAATGTCATTCAGTCTTGGTAAATGTGCAAAAGCAACCTTTAAAATAGGAAAGCTGCAGCACCAAGAAAATGTCAGTCTCAGTCAGGGATGTGATATAAAAGAAGTTGAGGAAGGAGGAGTATATAAATATTTGGGAAATGATGAATCAACAATAAAACATAATCAAATGTTAATAAAACTTGGTAAGGAATATTTTAGAAGAATAAAATTAATACTGAAAACAACTCTGACATCTAGGAACAAAGTCCAAGCTGTAAGCTAGTTTGCTTTTCCTGTTCTAACTTACAGATCTGATGATGTTAATCTTCTTTCCATTCATCACGGATGGGTTCAGTTCCAAGCCCTCGGAACCGAGTCGGCCAAATAACAAAACACGCGCCAGCCAAAAAACTCTCAAGCTAAGTCTCTCCCTGTTACCTCAGATCTCGTTTGCCGCATAGCCATAAAGCCACATTTCAGCCGAGCTCCTAGCTAAGTGAAATCTCTTTTGATATTTGTGTAAAAATATTTGGATTTTTCTTATTTACTAAGTGATTGTTATTTCTAGTGGGTTTATCTTTGGTCTTACCTTTTCCTATCTACTCTACCCATCTTTACCATTGGTAATCTTTCAGTACCATTGTTGGTACGGCCATTCCCCTTTCTTGTTTTCTAGTGTTTCTCTCCCCTTTGGTGTGTGTGTGTGTGTGTGTGTGTGTGTGTGTGTGTGTGTGTGTGTGTGTGTGTGTGTGGGATAGTAGTGAGTTATTGTGGACTTTTTGTATTTTTTGACCGGTTTGTAGTTCTTTCACTTTAGTTCGCTTTAGTTGTGAAAAATGTTGGATAAAAAAGGTACTTCAGGATTCAAGCATTGTACTTCTTGTAAGAGCAAGCTACCTGTCAGTGACTTGCATGATGATTGTGTATACTGTTTGGGAGTGGGTCACCTTTTGGTGCAGCCTCCATGTGATATTTGTCAAAGCTTCAGTCTACGGACTCTTAATGAACGTAAAAACAAGCTCATTCTGAAAGGGTTACTCAGGTCTCTCTTTTCAGGGGCCATTTCTGCGAGGGAGGTCTCAACCCCTCCTTCTAAGGACAAAAAGAGATCCCATTCTGTTCCTTCTTCACCATCAGATGATCAGAGCAAATCTGGGAAATCTAAAGTCCCCAAATTGTCTTCGGCCATAAGTCTGCCTGTTTGGCACCGATCCCCTCTGCGCTGATCGTCTCAAACTTCTACTCCGTCGCCTGTTTTGGCACACACCATGCCTCCTGCACCGATCATTGATCTTATGATGCCTACTTCGACTTCGGCAGCTGTAGCTAATTCAGCTCAGGGCACTCCAACTTAGACTCCGGTTACCTTTTTGGAACCGACCTGTTTGGCTCCGAGTGCCATTTCGGCTCTGAGCGTTTTAACGACCACGTTGGATCTGACCCCATTGCTTCTGGTTTCAAAACTGGAGACCTCGTTACTGGCGGATCTTGTACCACGGACCCCGATACTCACCTTCAGTAGATCCTTTTCAGGGCCAAGCACATAGCCCTTTTCTCAAATGTCCAGACTCCCAGTCTGTAGTATCCACTAGATCCACCAGAAGCCTTCTGGAATGGAATGTGGTGCATCTTGTGGACCAGCTGTCGGTAGCCAAGGGGATCCCCTCTCTTTCTAGAGCCCAACCTTCTTCTGGACTTGGGTTGCCTCTTCCACAGACTCCATCTTACACTCCTCCTTCGACCATCTCTGTTCCGAAGCCTTCTGTTCCAACATCCTTCTTGGAACCCACCACCGCGGCATCTGCAGCTCACTTTACTTCGGCTCCGAGTTTGTCTCTTTGGTCCTCTGTTCCTGCTGAACCAGTCCTTCCTCAATCTATGGATTGGTTGAGGGTTGCTTTGGCCCGGGGTATGGTGCCATCTTTTTCTTTGGCCCCCTCCTCGGTGCAGATGTCCGCACAGATCCTGCTTGAGGCTCCTACCATGGAGGCGGATCCGTCAGAGTGGGGTGTGACCCCGGTCCCAAAGTTGTCTTTCTCGGTTCCAGGCTCCCACCCCTCTTCAGGCGGGCCTGCCTTTCATGTGATGGAGAGGGCTCTTGCTTCTTCCAGCACTCCTGCCATGTCGGAACCCCAGTTCTCCCCCCTGAGCTGTAGCTGTCGCAGACCACCCCCCTGGGACACCGGGCTGAGAAGCCGTGGGACACCCCTGTCCAAGGGACCCCCTCTTCAGAGTCCTCCTCAAAGACCCCCACTGAGGAGCCCCCTCGGAAGAAGATGTGCAAGAAGAAGCACTTCGACTCGCCTGAGGAGTTCTTAACTGAGGACACGAGTTATGATGATGGTGAAAGGTCCCCACGGTCACCTCCTGAAGATGTCTCCTTCAGAGACATCTTGGAGATGTTAAAGCAGAGAGGTGACTGGAAGCCCTCCAACCCTTCGGAGGAGTCTGCGTTCCTGCAGGCTTTTCATGTCCAGCCATCTACCTCGTGGGTGACCGCACCTGCCGATGAGCGTGTCATGAAGCATGCGTTGAAGAACCCTGACTCCGCTGATGTGATTCCCTGGAGACCAGACAAAATTTTGTCCCCCCATATGGAAAACTCGCACTGGTCCAAAGGGTTACCGGTTGATGCTATGGTGGTGGTGGCAGCCACAAAAAAGGACTTGGCTGAGGGAAGTCCCACTGTCAACCCATCCAACAGGGAGTCCTGGGTGGAGGACAGACGTGGGAAGTGTGTTTTTGCTTCATGGACCTTTGCTATACGATCCCTGAATTATTTGGCACATTTCACAAGGCTCCAGAGAGGGTTGATCTCCAAACTCTCGCAGGACAGTTGTCTGATGAGGTCAGGGACAAAGTGGCCTTGCAGCTAGCGACCCTGGAATCAATATCCAACTTGTCCATGAGGTTGCTGTCACACGTGACCGAAGGGGTGGCTAGAGCTGCAGGTTCAGGCGTTGTTATGAGATGGCATGCCTGGATGCACATTTGTGACCTTGCAGACTTCTTCAAATCTTCCTTCCTGAATGCTCCCATCGAAGCTTCATCCCTGTTTGGTTCCAAAGTGAAGGACATGCTAGCCAGGTATGAGCAAGATGGAAAAATCCTGTCTGCCATAGGGCTTTGATTTTCCAACCCTCAATGTACCTTTTCCAGGAATCAGAGGAGTGGAAAAATCTGGCATGAGAAATCTGTGTTCCTTCCATGCCGCACGTGGTGATGTCCCCAGAGGCAGAGGGGGTAACAACTCTGGAAGATGCCCTTATAGCGGCAGAGGGGGTCCTCGCAATCAAGGCTCCAGAGACTCTTTTTCTGGTCAGCTTCATCAGTGCTTCTGAGGAGTGGCCCGATTGCTTGCCTCTGGAAGCAGTTGGGGATTCTTTCTTTCTGCATCAACCTGCCTGTCTCTCTCTTACCACCGATTGTTGGATGCAGAAGATTATCACCAGAGGTTACAGCATTCCCCTTTCCTGTCAGCCCAAATTTTCAAGGAAACTTCCCAGTGTTCCACCCAGTCAAAGGGAAGAAGCAGCTTCAGAAATTGTAAAGCTGTCTCAAAAAAGAGTCATCCAACCAGTCCCAGCAGACCAGCGCAGATCTGGATTTTACTCTAGGTTCTTTTTGGTGCCAAAAAAGACAGAGGACTGGAGACCCATTTTGGATCTCAGCAGCTTAACCAAATTCCGGATGGCCACGGTTCAGTCCATCCTTCCTTTTCTAAGAGAAGGAGATTGGATGTGCTCTATAGATCTCAGGGATGCGTATTACCACATCAACATGAACAAACACTCCAGGAGTCTGTTTTACTTCTGGCTAGGGGCCATTCATTACCAATTCAGCTCCCTGCCGTTAGGTCTCTCTACAGCCCCCAGAGTGTTGACGAAGTGCATGGCAGTGGTGACAGCTCACTTGAGACTAAAAGGATTCCGAGTGTTTCCATATATGGATGACTGGCTCCTTACCACCCCCACCAAGCATCTTGTGGACTCCGCTGTGCAACATACTGTCTCTCTAGCAAAATTGTTGGGAATTACAATTCACTGGGAGAAGTCAAATCTCATCCCTTCTCAACAAATAGAGTTCATTGGAGCAGTGTTCAATACTCAGTCCTGTCTGGTATCACTTCCTTTTCACAGACTCCATTGGTTGAGGCTTCAAATCAAAAAGATTTTCTCCCAAACATCTATATCTGCAAGAGAAATTCTCCAAGCTTTAGGTTCTATGGCTGCATCAATACCAATAGCTCCTGTAGCAAAGCTACACATGAATATTCTACAATGGCTCCTCCTGTGTCACTGGTTCCCAAACCATCATCCCCTGGATTACAAGATATGTATAACCAACTCCTGCAAACAGGACCTTCTATGGTGGATGAGGCCAAATGTAGATCTTTGGAGCCGCCCCTTTCAATCACCCCAGCCTACAGCCATTGTGACCATGGACGCTTCCCTGATCGGGTGGGGGGGCCATTTCCAGGGAAGACTGTCCAAGGCACATGGTCCACCTCAGAGGCCCACCTGCATATCATTGTTCTAGAACTGAGAGCCGTGCTGTTAGCGTTCCATACAGCTTTCCCCTCCGGGACAATTAAAATTCAATCAGACAATATGTCAGTGGTCTGGTACATCAACAAGCAAGGAGGAACCAAGTCCTATTTTCTATGTTGAGAAGCCATGAGAATTTGGCAGTGAGCAATAGCTTCCAACCACTTTCTGATAGCAACGCATATCCCGGGGAGCTCCAACGTGATTGTGGACATACTGAGCAGATGCATCCTCATGCCTCACGAGTGGAGTCTCAACCCCAAAGTGGCAACGGAAATATTCAGCCACTGGGGCCAGTCTTGCTGTGATATTTTCACCTCCCCATCAAATGCCAAGTGCAGCAGCTATTTTGCCGTACTTCTCCTGGAGGGGGAGTCATCGAGGAATGCTCTGATCCAAGATTGCCCCACAGGACTTCTCTGTGTATATCCTCCCACTCCTCTGATTCCACAGTTTTTAAAGAAAGCTCTTCAGTTGAGATGCAAGGCGATCCTCATAACCCCATTCTGGCCTCAACAAGTTTGGTTCCTTTTCCTTCGGCCTGGGTCTATAGTAGATCCACGAATGTTCACAATGTCGAATCTGACATTGTTGACGTGAACAGCGAAACCACAGGACATCAAAGAGGTAAATGGAAATCTCTGTAAGGGGATATTTCCATTTACTTCAATGTAGTGTAGTGTCGGAGTTGGTATATTTAAGTAGTGGGGGTGCACAATCCCCTGCTTACAGCAAGTAATGTTTCCTGACGTTTTTTAATGTTTTTATTAGGTATTCGATGTTACTGGACTTCAACGATATGGTGTCGATCATATTGTATTCGAAGTTCAGTAACTTTGAGTATCTAATATAGACCCCTTCAGCCTCACCTAGTATGCCCACCGTTAATTGTGGACCCTCTACCAGATCTGATTATTCACCCTCAAGGGTTGAGTCACGCAAATCTGTCCAGTCTCAAGCTGACAGCTTGGTTTCTCCATTTCAGCTAGTCGCCAGGCAGGCTGATGTCTCCTCCCCCGTTCGGGACATCATTCTGGCCTCTCACAAACCATCCACCAGGAAGCTATATCAGGATAAATGGAAAAGGTTCTCTATTTGGTCCAAGGACAACATTCTAGACCCCTATTCAGCTCCAGTTACTTAAGTGCTTTGATATTTGGCTAAGTTTTTTGATAACGGAGCTGCTGCCTCTGCAGTACGGGTGCACCTGGCGGCAATTTCCAACTTCCCCAATGGTGTACATGGCACCCCTCTTATCTCCTTACGCCTTTGTAAGGCTTTCCTCAAAAGGGACTTCTCATCTTAGGCCCCCTCTCAGACAGCCTGTGGAACCATGGAACCTCAACCTAGTTCTTCAGTCCTTGACTCAGAAACCCTTTGAACCTGCCAAGTGTGACCTAAAGTTTTTGTCTTGGAAATCTTTGTTCTTGGTAGCCATTACCTCTGCCAGAAGAGCTTCAGAACTACAAGCTTTATGTATTAAAAGGCCCTATCTAGTTTTCCACAAAGACAGTGTGTCTCTTCAGACCAACCTATCTTTTCTACCCAAAGTTGTTTTTGAGTTCTCTATTAACCAATCCGTTGATCTACCAGTGTTTTTCCCCAATTTTGCCAATAGAGGGGAGAGTATTGCCTTCACACCTTGGATGTGCATAGACAATTGAGATTTTATCTAGACAGGACCAAACTTGTGCATAAATCTGAACAGCTTTTTATCTCTTTTTCGGGTCCTAAATTGGGAGAAGCGGTCTCCAAGGTTACTTTGTCTAGATGGCTAAGAGACTGCATACGCAGCATCTATTCCCTTCATAATGAATCTTTGCCAAAAGTTAAAGCCCACTCTACTAGATCTATGACAGCTTCTACAGCTTTCCATTCCAGGGCATCTATGGATGACATCTGTGCAGCAGCTACTCTGGCTAAACCTCATACCTTTATCAGCCACTACAAATTGGACCTGGTTTCCAGGAGAAGAGCTGTCTTTGCGTTCCATCTGTATTGCTCCTCTTCTTTCATTCATCACTTCCCACTCTCCTTCCCCCTCCAAAGGCTCCTGGGGGATGCTTTGGGTCTATATGGTGCTCTAGGGTACTTGCGTAGACGTGGTCTCTGCTTTACTACCTCTATTAACAAACTCGATCTAAGGTAACAGGGAGAATGGCATTGTGGGTAGAGACTTAGCTCGAGAGTTTTTTGGTTGGCGCAAGCTTTGGTATTGGGCCGACTCGGTTCCGAGAACCCATCCTTGATGAATGAAACAAGATGAACAACACAGATGGAATGTTGTGGTGAGACTTAACTTTTTTGGGGGTGATTGACTGGCCCCCAAAAGATATTGAATTAGTTGGACAAGAAAACAAAAAATGCTTCATGCTTATGAAGTGTTTTATAAAAATCAACGTATATCAAGATTATATATTCCCTGTTCGGAAGTTGGTATGGGCCTCCTCGAAATTTATTGCATGTATAAAGCTGCAGTCAAAGGACTGCATACATATTTGGTCATCTCACAAGACCCAAACATAACAAAAAGTTTTAAAATACGAGGAGAATAAGTCTAAGATGACTTCCCTGCGTAGTTTAGCAGAAGCATATGTCAAGCAGGAATGGAAATCAAAGAAGTAGATACAAATCAGGCAGCAACCAAATGTGCCAAAAAAAAAAAAATACAAGTTGAAGGATAAGATGAGAAGGCAAGAAATGTGTAAAATGCATAAATATATTTGAAAGTACAGAAAACTCCTGGAACAACTTCATGTCACTCAATCAAGATTTAATGCAGGAATGATTGAGAGGTGAATTTAAACCAAAAGATGAAAGGTTAATATTGGTGACCCAAGACAGTAGACTACATACACATTGGTTTACAAAATCCATTGAACGTCTGGGAGAGACAGATAAATGCGGTTTACCTTTATAATGCCGATCCTGATATGGGCGACTCGACTTGCGCGAAGGCCGAAATGCGATCGTCACCAAAGTCGAATTCCGAATGTGCGAACGGCAAAACCTCGCCCCTTTTTGACCCATGGTAGCATGGGTGTGGAGGTGTTGTGCGGCTGGTAATGTTGAACGTTGAATGTTTTTCGACATTTTAAAAATTTTCGCAGTTTCGGTTCGTGCAAAACGCATCGAAGAAGTGGCCGTTCGACAAAGTGCAATCGCCTATTTAAAGGTAAACCGATAAATGCAGGCTTTGTAAACAGAATTGGAAACAGTTCCACACCTTGTTGCAGGGTGTGATACACTAATGGCAGAAGGCCTGTATACTGAAAGACATAATAATGTGGCAAGACTGTTGCATTGGGGATTGTGCAGACATTATTTTCCTATAACCCTATTCCCACAGCCAGAGTAAAGAAAATGCTTCTGAAGTTGAAACCTTGCACAAATGCCCCTGACAGCCTGCCCCCAGAATTCCTTCAAAAAGCTGTAGATTCCATTGCATATCCCATCAGCATACTTCTTAACAGATCCATACAAGAGTCATATGTTCCTTCCGTCTGGAAAAAGGCATTTATTCTCCCACTCCATAAAGGTGGAAACAGATATCTCCAACTTTTGGCCCATTGCCATTCTTTCTTCCATCTCAAAAATCTTTGAGAAATGGATCTGCAGCCAGCTTCTTAGCTACCTACTTGACAACAACATACTATCTCCAACCCAACATGGCTTTAGACCAGGGCACAGTACCGCTACAGCTCTTAACTCCTTCTGCAACACTATCAATCAGGCTCGTGACACCAGAAAACTTGCCTGTTCTTTATTTATCGACCTCTCCAAAGCCTTTGATACTATCTCTCATCCACTCCTTCTTAGAAAACTACCCAACACAGGTATCCCTCCTTCTACTTTACACTGGTTTTCCAACTACCTATCAGACAGGCGACAAGCTAGAAAATGTCTGAACTCCTCCTCTGCTCTCCTTTCCTTACCACCTCCACAGGTGTTCCCCAAGGGTCCATCTTAGGCCCAATACTTTTCAGCATTTTCATTAATGACTTCCGTTTTACTTTCACTCAAGGAACAGTCATCCAATATGCAGATGACTCTACTGTCATCTGTACTGCCAACTCCCCACACAAACTCCAACAACTCACCCAAGCAGCCCTCAACACCACTGAAACATGGATGGCTAACAACCATTTAGCATTAAATCCTAAAAAAACTAAACTCATGCTATTTACCCCCAAGAAATCTTGCACCATAAACAAAGACACTTTCACTATCCTCTCCCATGACAACACCTCCATAGAGGTTGTCACACATACCAAACTTCGAGGTGTTACTATAGATGAACACCTAACTTTCAACATGCACATCCACAACATTAAAAAAGCACACCAGAAATTGGGCATGTTATATCTTCACAAAAACATTCCTCAATTATTTTTCCAAACTAGCCCTTGCCTCCTCTTTTCTGCTCCCCTCTCTTCTCTGTGGAGCTCCTCTTTTCACCAATATTTGGGCCAGTCTTAAATTCAAACTACACTCATGCTACAACACAATAGCAAGATTTGTTACCAGTAGTAAGCCCTTATCTTACCACTGTTCCTCTCTCAGACTTCTGAACTGGCTAGAACTACCTCACCATCTGATGTATATTCAACTAACTACTGCCCATAAACTAATACACAACCCTTCCAGTTGCCCAGCCCTTTCTAACCTATTTACTCCATACCATCCTACCTCCGATCAGAAAACCATATGCTCCTACAAGTAGATAAACCCAACCTCTCCGCTGGACAATGGCTCCACTCCTTTTCCACTGCTAAACTGTGGAACTCTCTCCCTCCCTCCCTTAGATCAACTAGTAATACATGTATCTTTAAAAAATCTTTGAAACATCACCTCTCCTCCCACTGGCAATGGCCCTGTGCTAACACTTTCACAGCCCATAACCTGATTTCTGTCTCTTCCCTTCCTCTTCTCCCACCCCACCCCCCTCCAGCTCCAGTACCTTCAGCTTTATCTTCTCCTGAACATTTAAACCCTCTCTATGCCCCTTGATATTTGACACTACTACTGACTCTATATCAGTGCCAGCTACTGTATGGGACTGTCAGTTAAATCTGGAACAACTGTTGTATGGATTCTTATCAAATTGACCATACTGCAATGTGGCCTGTAGCTAAGGCAGTGTAATCTGTCATATTTGATCCATGTGTTTTTATTACTTTGAATGTATTGTATGCTTGTATGCTTTAGCAGTTTATCTGATATGTCTGTTATCTTGTCTTCTATCACACTGTAAACATAATATTGTTTTTAAGTTTTATCTCTGTGGAGCTTTTCCCCAAGGGCCTCCACTGAAAATGGGCACTCTTTGGCCCAGTGGACCTTCCCAGTCAATAAATGGAATAAATAAAAATAAGTAATATTGAAGTTCCTGAGAAGCATCAGAAACATGACCCACTAAGCATTATAGAAAATGATGTTTGTATCACATGAGATCACCCATAACCAACAGTTCAAAAAATAGATGCGAGAAAACCAGCTATAGTACTCCATGAAAAGAAGACAAAAGTAGCATTGCTCATTGAAAATTGCTACACCAAGTGACTACAGTGCTTATGTACAGAGAGAAACAAAGTCATAAAACAACAGAATTTGCAGTCGGAAACAAGGGCTGTGTGAAAGAAGGATACCCAGACAGTTCCAATAGCAATAGGAGCAATGGGTCTCATAAAAAATATATGTTACCAATACATGTAACTCCATATGACTTGCAGAAGGAATCAGTTATGGGCACAATGTGGGTGCTGCAAAGAGCAGTGTTGGCCAACATCAAAAATTGAAACAATACTAGTTTCATGAAGTTTAATGATACCTTGACTTAGGAATGAAGTCCATTCCCATCATGCTGTTATAAACCCAAAAGTCTTGGAGAAATTAAAAAGGGAACAAGGTCATACTCTCTTTGCTGGTTGGCAGTGATGATGTAGAAGCTAGCCTTACAACATTTTCTGTTGCTTCAGACCTCATACATCCCATCCGAATAAAGCTTAGTGGCAGGCAGACAGACTAAGCTGATCCCAGATGGACCTGCATGAGTGGAAACTCAGGACAGAGGTCTTCAACTAGCTATTCACATCCTTTCAAAACAAACATTGAAAAAATTCTGCTCATGACCTCCTTGCAGCCATGTTTAGAAGAAAAAAAAAACATTCTCATTCCTTTGGATGGAAATGCTTCTTTTTGCATTTCCACTGATACCCAAGGTACTTCTCAAGATTCAGAAAGAATTACAAAAGATCATTGTGGTGACCCCTGTTTGGCCACTACAGAGTTAGTCCTCTCTTTTAATAGAATTGGCCAAGGACAATTATCACAAGCCTCCTTATACTATGGATCTGCTCACACCGTGTCAGGAGTGACTGGTGCACCCAAACTTAGAGCAGTTACATCCGACAGCCTGGATAAGTCTAGCCTAATGCCATTTAGGCAGTTGTTCCATAAGAATGTGCAGTAGGTATTGAAGGAGGAGATAGGAAAAGTTACAACTAGATGATCTCTATTTTCTCGGTGGTGCCATTCTGAGGCCATCTCGGCTTGTCTGCCCATGGAACTGATTCATCTGTTTTTGTGATCAAACAGTTTATGAAAGGAGTGTTGCACTTGAGAATTCCTTGAAAGCAAATTCCTCCTCCTTGGGATCTCAACTTTGATCTTGAAAAATTGACTTTATCTCCTTTCGAACCTGCCTTTCAGGCTGATTTAAACTGTTTTGTTTGTTGCTCGAGCATGAACAAGGGAAGTCTGTGAGCTGCAAGCTCTCTTGGTGGGCCAACCTTATCTGACTTTCCACAAGGATAGGGTTGTTTTATGCATTAATGCATCTTTCATGCCAAACATTTCTGAATTTACCTTGAATCAAGCCATTAATCTCCCATTTTTCTGTCTAGAACCTAAAAGCAAGGGAGAGAAGATTCTGCATACCTTGAATGTGTACAGGCTGCCCAGGTTCAATATTTAAAGAATTAAATCCTGCAGGAAAACTGAACAGATGTTTATTTCCTGTTCTGGGACTAAGAAGGGTCAGCCTGTCTCTAAGGAAACAGTTGCTCGTTGATTATCCTCTGCTATTGTTTTCTGTTATTCCCATCATAGTAAATCTCTTCCAGGTAAGGTTAAGGCACATTCCACCAGAGCCTTATACTCTTCCATGGCATTCTAGAGACAGCAATCTGGTCTTCTTTTTGTACGGTAGGTTAAGGTTTGGGAATCCACCCATATGCCACTGAGGCAGGGACAATGATGAACATAGTACAGTTGTGCAAGTCCCACACACCTGTTAACAGTAGCTGTTCGAATTTCATACTGCCTCAGTGGCAGCACCTACCACCAATCCCCCTTACTTTATACAGTTCGATTGTATCCAACCTTGTTGTGTTGGTTAGCTTTGGTTATTTGTGTTGTGTTTTATTTATTTATTTATTTATTTTACTGCAAGTTGGTTGGTTTCAGACAATTCTTGCTTTTGGTTCTTCTTGCACAGCATTAAAAGCCTAAATAACTGACTTCTGTGACAGGAGTTAGGCTGCCTCTTATGAGAGGGGCTTAACCAGTATTCTGTCATAAGGAGTCAGCCGAGGGAATTCTGAGCTCTGGAAAGCTGCCAGTGTGGTTTGGTGCAGGCACAGAACCGGTATGCCACTGAGGCAGTGCCAGATTTGAATATCTACTGTTAGGTTAATATGACTTGGCAACTGTACTTTAATCATAATAAAGTTGTAAATCTAACCACATCTGTTGATAACAATACAAATGATATCACTGCCTTTGCCTTTAAGCACCTCAAATGGTGAGAGCTACCTCTGTGTCTCAGCTACAAGTAATGCACAGTGTTGTGCATCATGCTGAAGGGTGCCCTCCCCTAGGCTTTTTGTTGCAAAGATACACCCCCAACCAGCAACTCAAAATTGTCTGCCTATGTCCTGGTTGATAAGATTATTCTTTCCATGGGGGCTTCCAGATAAGGCTGGTCAGGCTTAATGGGTCAATAGTTCCCAGGATTAGTTGATGGACCCCTTTTGGGTAGGGGGATTACTGTTGCTCTTCTCCACTCCACTGGCACAAAACCAGGATGTGTTTAAAGAGAGTCCTAAGTGGTTCCACTAGGTCTTGTTTTAGATTGTTTAGTAAGCAGCCTGGGATGTTTTCTGACCATATATCTGGCCTTGGAGAACACTTGTATGACTTGTTCTTGGGAGATGCTGGGTAGAGGATCGGTGTCAGGATTGCTATGGGATATGGCTGGTGGGGGTGAAATTATCACCAAATCTATTGGCTAGTAGGTTGGCAATTTCCTCAGGTTCAGTGTGAGTGGTGCCATCCACTAGAAGTTTGGCACACAGCTAGGCATTCCCTCTTAGGTTTCAGACGTAGCTAAAGAATGCCTAATGATGGTCTTTAGCTAGGGATGCTAATTTAGTTTCATAACTAACTTTAGAGTACTTTACAAGGTTTCTGATTTGCTTGTTTAAGCTGTGGATGGCAATCTTCCTTTGCTGTGCAAATTCCCTCTTGTTCTTGGATATCAGCTTCTTTCTTTTCTTATAACATATTTATACTTGCAGTCCACCAGGGTGAATTGTTATATTGAGAGGGTTTGGTTTTAGTCCTATCAGGTACAGAAAAGTCAATACATTTGTTTAAGTGGCTATGTAGGGAGCTTGTGTACTCCTCTGCAGAAGAGTCATTGTTGACTGTGTTAGCAGCGGCTTTTAAGCCTTTTATACCATTGCTTAGAAGGCTGTAGTTTGCTTTGGAGAAATGTTTGTTTTTTTTGCTCTTGTGGGAGTGTCTGGTCTGATCTTTACTTCATACGAGACAGATTTATGGTCTGACTTAACCAAGGAGGGCAATACACTGGGAGTTGTACAGTGAACCCTCCCCCATGTTGGTGAACACTAAGTCTAGGATGCAGGTTTCGTACGTAAACAACACACGTGACAGTCTGTGCAGGGGAAACAGAAAAAATGTGTAACATATGTTCCCGTTTAAAACCTATGAGTTTCTTCTTTCAGCTTTTCCCAATTACGGGTCGCCACAGCAGATCACCTGTCCACTTATGACTGGCAGTGGAGTTTTACAGTGTCGAGTTGCCAGCCCGGCGCCCAACCTTCCACTGAAGGAACGCACACACTCACAAATGGGGCCAATTTAGAGTGTTCAGTCCACATACAGCATGTCTTTGGGATGTGGGAGGAAACTGGAGCACCCGGAAGAAACTCACACAACCACAGGGAGGACATGCAAACCCCGCACAGAAGGCACCCCAGCCAAGGATCGAACCAGGGAACCTCTTGCTGTGAGGCGGCAACGCTAACCACTGTACCACCCTGGCTGCCCCTAAAACCTATAAGTTTAAAATATCAAAACACATGATGTGTAGTTTCAAATGTATATCAGTATATAAAGTGTATATTATATGTGCAGCAAAAGTTTTATATTCACTATATGTTCGATGTCACAGGACCTCTGTGCATGCACAAAGGGGCTATATTTTACAGTGTCTGAAAATAAAATTAAAAAATGTGTCAAATAATTCCCATTTAAATTCTAACTACTTTTACAAAGCAGAGCCAATGGGAAATGTATCTGTATGTCCAATCTACCCAAAAATAAAAAATAAGGGGATTGTAAATGTATAAATGTGAGTAACTGTAAGACATCATCAAGAGAGAATCAAATAAAGAAATATATGTATATATATATATATATATATATATATATATATATATATATATATATATATATATATATACACACACACACACACACACACACACACACATACATAGTATAGTATCATTTAGAAAATTTCACTGTTATTAACTATAGTGAGATTTTCTAAATTATATAAATATATATATATATATATATATATATATATATAGATATATAGATATAGATATGTATATATAAGACTAAAATACAACTTAAACACAGAATTTTGTAACAGTTTATCTTCACATTTCCATATTTTTATCATTTACAAGTTTGTTGCTCTTAAAACTTAATCTAGGTACTGTTAATACAAATGAGAGATGGACTATGTCCTTCAAGGATGCATCTGCAGTCCTAACATATGGGTTGTCCTGCCTCAGGCAGCCCTTCGGTCGGCCGGATTCCAAAGTCTGGGTCTGGCCTCGGCTGATGTCGCACTTCACCCGACGTCATAGCTGCTGTTTATTGGGTATAAAGGCATCAGCTGACGCCATTTTCCTCAGTCTTTCTTGCCGCGTGGTGCCTGAAGCAGAAGCTGTTCGCAAGTGCCGGTCGGTCAGATCCAGAGATTTCTACTACCGAAAACTTCTAAAAAGCTAAGTACCCCGTTGGGGACTCTTTCTTGCCTCAGCCGATGTCAGAAAAAGTAAATAATTGTTTAACTTGTGGGAAACAAATACCTCATAAGGATTTCCACTCTTACTGCCTTCCTTGCTTAGGCCCAGACCACGACGTATCAGCTTGTCTAGCCTGTGCTTCCTTCAACCGACAGACACTTAGATGTCGGTCGGAGTTTGCAGAGGAGTTTTTTGGTCCCGCTTTTGCTTACAAAATGCCGTCGGAGACTCCGGCTACACAAATAACTAAAAAAACTCAAGGAAAAGGACCGACACTCGCGGTCTGCGGTTTCGGCTGAACCCACGGTCAGGCCAACCGCGACTGTCTCGGTTTCGGCTGAAACCGAGTCCTCGGTTCTTCCTTCGGCCGAAAGCATGCCTCCTATAGCCGAGGCCTCACAGAGCATGGTCGCACCTGCTACTGAACTTACTGCTACAGAAGCAGGCACCCAGGATTTGTCAGATACTATTCCTTTAGACATATCTACCCCTGCACGTGGGGCTGCTAGACCCCCTGCTTCTATGTCCATCAAGGCTTTTGCCAGGGCTAAAGCGGCTAAATCTTCTAAGGCCTTACCTGCTAAAACTACCCCACATAGGCCTACCTCTAGTTCACAAATATTCAGCCTGGCTGAGGATCTCATTTCTCTGATCAGGGGATCACAACCTCACCCAGACAGGGCCTCTCAGCCCCCTTCAGATAAGAGGCCTAGGACTGAACCCCCGGAACCTGTCTCTACAGACTATTCCTCGGAGGATTCGGACATTACAGACCCTCAGGAAGGCCCATACTCTCCTTATGAGGATTCTGATGCAGAAGACTCCATTCCTTCTGCGTCTCCTCCTGAAGAATTTTCTTTTGGGGAAACCTTACATGCTATGAGGGAGCATTTCCAATGGCAGGGCCAGGATTTTTCAGATTCAAGGAAAAGGCTAAGGACCTTTTTACACTTACCACAGCATAGGCCTTTAGCCATTCCTCCACTACTAACAGTAGTTGATGATGCATTTAATGATGCCTGTACTGCTCCTGATTCTCTTCCTCCGGCCCCTGCCAAGCCTGACAGATATTACAGGGTCCCGGACACACATTACCATTTGTATAAGGCGCCTGTTGCAGACCCCGAAACCATTTCACAGGGCCCGAAAGATGTGGCAGCTGCTTCTGCCAAAAACCCTCTCCCCTCTGACAGGGAATCTAGAGCATTAGAGAGATGGGGTAAAAAGGTTTATACTTCTGCTGCTCTTTCGGCTAGGGCCTTAAACTGTCAATTTCACATGATTCAGTATCAAGAATTTCTGTTAGACCAGCTACATAAAAAACTGTCCTCTCCTGAACCCATAGACCGCAAGTCTCTTCAGGATTTGGTACATAACTCTCAGCAGGTCAGTAACCATTTTTTAAAATGTGGCTATGATGCACTGGAGGCTTCCTTTAGATCAGCTATGACTGGAACAGTGATTCGAAGACATGCATGGTTAAAAGAACAATCTTTACCAGACCATGTTAAATCGAAACTCCTAGATGCTCCCATGGAGAAACAAAGTTTATTTGGCTCCCCTGCACAGGAGGTTCTTAAGAAGGTGGAAGAAAAAGCAAAATCTGTCCAAACAGTCAAGGATTTCTTACAGGTCCAACCTCTGAGGTTTAGCAGAAATTGGCCTTCGAAAAATTGGTCCTTTCCAGACAACTCCAGAGCACAGAGAGGCAGAAATAGACGCCCAAGAGGCAGAAATCAATCTAGGGGTGCCTACAGGGGACGTCAGTGGCAACCTACCAATCAGAAAAGTACTGCCACAGATTCAACTACAACCACCTCCACAGGACAGACACAATGACTTGGCTCTGATGCCACCTACCAGGGAACAACTGGAAGCTCCCTTGGACGGAAAGCTTGCTTTATTTTCAGACAACTGGCATTACATTACAGGAGACAAATGGACTTTACAAACAATAGACAAGGGCTACAGGTTTCACTTCCACACTCTACCAAGAAAGAGGGGAATGCCAAACCTACCACCAAGCCAAAAAACAGACGCTCTAAGACAAATCAACAACTTACTAAGGATGAGAGCTATAGAAAAGGTACCACCTATGGAACAAGGCCAAGGATTTTACTCCAGGCTTTTCCTGGTACCAAGAAAAGAAAATCATTGGAGACCTATTCTCGACTTGTCCGCACTGAACACATATCTCATTGTTCCAAAATTCAAAATGCTGACCCTCCAGCAGCTTCTTCCCATGCTGGGCAAGGAGTCTTGGCTGGTGACTCTAGATCTCAAGGAGGCATACCTGCACGTCCCTATACGACCAGATTGCAGAAGACACCTCAGATTTCTTGCAGGATCAGAGCATTATCAATTCTCAGCATTGCCCTTTGGTTTATCTACTGCACCCAGAGTATTCACGAAATGCCTGGCATCAGTAATTGCTCATTGCAGACTTCAGGGAATTCAAATTTACCCATACCTGGACGACTGCCTAATACAAGCGGACAACAAGGCAAAATTAACAAAAGATTTGGAAAATGTCATACAACTGTTGCAAGCCTTGGGATACACAGTCAACATGCAGAAGTCAAGACTAGTACCATCCCAAAGGATTACATTCTTGGGGGCAGAACTGGACACATCAACTCAGATGGCCTTTCTCACAGAAGAAAAACAAAAGCAACTACCAGGCTATTTCATGTCATTAACAAAACAAACTCAGCTTACTGCAAGGAAAGTCCTGCAAGCCCTGGGTTACATGGCATCCTGCATAATATTGATTCCGCATGCCAGGCTACATATGAGAAAGTTACAATGGTACCTAAGGAATGTATGGTCACAACACCAGCACAGTCTAGAAGACCAGATTCCAATAATTCCATGCCTGAAACAAGAATTCATGTGGTGGGCTCAGGCCTGTCAGTTGAACAGAGGCTTGCCTTTCCACAAACCACAGCCAAGCCAGACCATCACCACGGACGCCTCAGACCTAGGATGGGGGGCTCACATGGTGGACAAGTGTATACAAGGCCTATGGACCCAAGACCAGCTGAATCTACACATAAATCTAAAGGAGATGCTGGCAGTGAAATATGCGATCCAGGCATTCAGACCACTCCTTCAACAGGGTCATCTGCTCATAAGGACGGACAATACCACAGTCATGTGGTACATCAACAAACAGGGAGGTACGCATTCATATCCTCTATGCTGGATGGCAATGGACCTGTGGAATGTGGCCCTGAACCTCAACATTCTACTTCAGGCCAGATTTATACTAGGAAAAGAAAATTCTCTAGCAGACATCTTAAGCAGAACTACCACGGATGCTCACGAATGGATGCTGCATCCAGATATTTTCAAAGCCATAACAAAGAAATGGGGACTACCACAGATAGACCTGTTTGCCTCCCCACACAATCACCAATTGAAGAAATTCTGCACAAGAACATACCACCCACTGACTTGGAGGGTGGACTCACTTTCCTTCAGCTGGAAAAACCTGACAGCATATGCATTCCCACCTCTTCCTTTGATGTACAAAGTTCTACTGAAGATCAAAGAGGATCAACCAAGGGTAATTCTGATAGCTCCAGACTGGCCGATACAACATTGGTACCCGCTACTGAGAAGCATGTCTCGGACACACGCATGGCATCTACCTCTATGTCCCTTACTACTAACACAGGACAACTACAAGATCCTACATCCAAACTTGAAAACACTGCAGCTAGCTGCTTGGAATATTGCATAACACAAAGCAGCCCAGATTTATCTCAGAGGGTTAAGGACATTATCCTGGAGGCACGCAGACCCTCCACAAGGAAGACTTATTCAGCCAAGTGGAAAAGATACCTCATTTGGAGTGCAGCAAAGGGAGAAAATGTCTCATTGGCAAACATAGCACACATCCTGGAATATTTAGCAGAGCTGTTCCATAATGGCCTGTCTTACTCCTCCATTAAGATTCATGCATCAGCAATTTCAGCAGAATACAACTTGGATCCTCCTGTCTTCTCTCATCCTCTACTCAGGCAGTTCTTGAGAGGAATCAAAAATGTAAAGCCTCCAAGGAAGCCACCTTTACCTACATGGGACCTCAACTATGTGCTGGAAAAGTTAACTCTTCCCCCTTTTGAACCAGCAGCAACAGCAGAATTACAATTCTTGTCTTGGAAAACTGCTTTCCTACTAGCCATCACTTCAGCAAGAAGGGTATCTGAGTTACAGGCATTAATGGCAGTTCAACCCTTCCTTATCTTCCATCAGGACAGAGTCTCTCTGAGAACCAACCCTACCTTTATGCCAAAAGTGGTCTCCAGAGTATCATTGAACCAAGCGATTCATTTACTTACATTCTTCCCCAACCCACAGAACAGGGGGGAAAGACTATTACATACCTTGGATGTGCACAGACAATTACGCTACTATCTGGACAGAACTAAGACCAGCAGAAAAACTGACCAGCTTTTGGTAGCATATGCAACAGGAATGCAAGGAAAAGCAATTTCAAAACAGACAATCTCAAAATGGATAGGAAATTGCATCTGTTTTTGTTACTCTTTTCATGGAAAGACAACTCCTGATAATATCAGACCTCATTCCACAAGAGCTACAGCCACCACTACAGCTTTCCTACGAGGAGTGGCTACCAAAGACATTTTAGAAGCTGCTACCTGGAGCTCCGTGCATACATTTGCCAAGCATTACAATCTTCCTTTATACTCCAGATCCCGAGCAGGCTTTGCAACTGCTGCTTTGCAAGGGATCTTAACTACACCATCCTTATCTTAGTGCCTCATCCCCTAGTTTGGCTATGGTATTCTACCCATATGTTAGGACTGCAGATGCATCCTTGAAGGACATAGTACAGTTTTGTACCTACCATAAATGTAGATGTCCGAGAGGTATGCATCTGCAGTCAGGATTACCCACCCTCCTTCCCCTCTGTGGTACTCCTAGGGTATTTACCCATCTTTCAGCTAGCTGGGGTAATCTGTTATGGTGTATTTATTGTATATATGTATATATATATATATTTTTATATTGTTTGCTCTCTACTGTTTGGAATTATTTGCGTTTATCCAAATTTAGCCTTACTAGAGGGCACCTGGCATCTGGGGCAAGAAACACTGAGGAAAATGGTGTCGGCTGATGCCTTTATACCCAATAAACAGCAGCTATGACGTCGGGTGAAGTGCGACATCAGCCGAGGCCAGACCCAGACTTTGGAATCCAGCCGACCGAAGGGCTGCCTGAGGCAGGACAACCCATATGTTAGGACTGCAGATGCATACCTCTCGGACATCTACATTTATGGTAGGTACAAAACTGTACATTTTAGTAGTTTGAACCATTTCTTACTTATGATTGACAGCTGCATTTAGACAGTAAAACTTAGTAAAACTTGGAATTTCTAGTGTACACAGACCTGAAGAAGAACCAAAAACAATTTTAGTTAAAAGGTTTGAGCAATATGGTGAAAATGTAATTGTATTTTATTATTATTTTTGTTTTATAAAGATGCAATAAATAGACAGTGATTTTTAGGAATGTTGTGTTTGCTCCCAGTCTGGTCTCAACCTTGAACTAGCATAGAGGTTTTTTAGGAAGGTGAAAGCCTTGAAAAAGTAGAAATGTAGGCACAACATTCTGCTACAGGCAAGACATATACTTTGTATTTTGTTTGGGACAGGAACTTTTGATTTTGTGTCTGTGATGTCTTTATTCCAAAGACTGTTACAGAAAGAGGAAGCAATATTATTGGGACGTAGAATAAGTTGTGTTTGCTCCCAGTCTGGTCTCAACCTTGAGCAATCTCTAAAGATCAAACCCTTCAAGCTAGTGGGCCAAGCCTTTAGTTAAAAAAAAACCCAAAAAGTGAGAGAGAGGGCTGTATAGAGAAGAAGCTCAGGAAGATGCAAATATTAGGTAAGAATAAGAAACTTGATAGGAACAAGCATATAGATTCCTTTTAGTTTATAGTTTGAAGAAAAATAGAGATATGTCTCTCAGGATTGCTAGTGTTTTACCTCTGCCTCTCATTGAAGTCTGAAGAAGTTTGTTTTCTTTTCAGCCTTTCTCCTGCTAGATCTTTGAGGTCTCAGCAAAGAATTGTAGTGCCTGTTGAAATTCATTACAGAAAGATGGTGGAGGCATATTTTCAGGTCCAGCAAATGATTCAAGACACTCCTTGTGGTGGGGTGGCTAGAGGCCTTTTTGCTGTACCATGTTTTTCATTTCCACCTTTTCAGCACTCCGTACTGTGTCTTTTATTAGCTCTGGTTGCTGTGAGACCAAAGGTTGATCTACAAACACGATGTAAGTGGTAGTGTTGAACTCAACTTAGATCTCAGCTTCAAGATCACAACCCTCCAGGTCAGTGTTTTCGTTCTCAGTGTTGCTGGCAGTATTGACACCTTGATTTTGATTGTACAAGCACTGGAGGAGGTTTCATCCCTAGGATTTAGGGTATATCCATCAGTGTTGATGGCACTGGATTTGTCCTTAACACTGTCCTTGAAATCAAATGGAGTCTCGGACTTGTTGCTCAGGGTCATGCTCAATACACATCATTTTGGTTCATTGAGCTTTAAAAAGTGTCTGTGCTGCTGCCATTTGGGTCTAGCTCATCACCTCTAGGGCAGATTTTTCTCTCTACCTCGATGCTGACCCATCTGCATTTGCTACCCTCAGCACCTGTACAGATTTTGACCTTCATCCCAAGACATGGCTTTGTCTGGAACATCGACTGCCAGACATCTGTCCAGTCAGAACAGAGGGGTCAGTAAGCCCCTTCAGGTTAGCACTTTCATATCTGTTGAAGTTTGGTCTTCTTCATCTTTCTCAAACTTGTCACATGAGGGAAGGTAAGCGTAAGTTTAAGATGAAGCATGTGGACTCCCTCAAGAGTCTTCCACTCCAGATATTAATGAGGATGATGGTGAAGCTTTCCTGCTATCCACAACCATCTGGATGATTCCAGATTTAAGAAGATCTTAAACATAATTAGGCTAGGAGGGGGAATTTCTCAGTGAAACCACAACATTTCCTTAGCACAGCTTGTAGCAGGGATTTCAAACTCTTGGCCCCCTGGCTTCAAATAACTTTTTAACCAGCATAATTCTGAGTAAGGGAAGCTCTCATAGCCCTCTGGCCTCTAACACCTCTCAAACAAGTATAATTGTTGGTGTTCCTATACTATATTTCTGTCTGCATGGAGTATTTTATTTATTTATTTATTTATTTTGTGGATAGCGTAATCTTCAGCTGAATATGTAAGTCCTCATACAGCCCTCTTGATATTCATCACATGTATAGCCTTAGCTGTAAGGGTTATATCAAGCTAAGGATGTAACAGCAGGACAGCTTCCAAAGTTTAAGGGCACCCTCCATGCACCAAAACAAGCTGGTCAGCTCAAACTGAAGTGAAAAAAGACTGGTTTGGGTGGAACCCCTTCAGAGCTTTCCTGCTGCAAGGAGTACTCCCTTGGTGAGCTTTCAAGGATCAACAGTCTGCTAATGGTTTCCATTCTTAGGTAGATAAGTTCCCTTCAGGAGAAAAAATGTGTACTTTTTAATGTTTTATGAATCTTAACTTTTTCTGTGAAAGTCATTATTTTATGTTGGGAAAAGTGCTTGACACTTACAGTGCTGCTGGTTCCGGCAAGAGAAAAAGTGATTTTTCATTTTCTGAAGAGGTTCAAGATTTTGAACCACAAAATGATTGTGAAAGGGGCAAGTTCTCTTTCTTCTCCTCAAGTGTCTGATTCAGATTCTGAGGACATATTGGCTTATGGCAGTCCCTTTAGAGAATTCTCTTTTTCTGAAACTGTTTCCAG
The DNA here is from genome assembly GCF_019279795.1 of Protopterus annectens. Lineage (NCBI taxonomy): Eukaryota > Metazoa > Chordata > Ceratodontiformes > Protopteridae > Protopterus > Protopterus annectens. Next base: position 451,582,596 of record NC_056739.1, read on the forward strand.
AATGAACCAGCTGTGTTGAAAACATGACATTCCACTGTTTCTGAAGAAATGTTATGATTTGCTGTAACTGGGATTTTCTAAACATACAGCAGTTTTTCCTGCTGTTTCTGCATTAAAGGATGTGTGTGTTTGTCATAGGAAAAATAAACTTTAAAAATGATCATTACACGGTAGGTTCAGGTTAAGGCACTTTAATCTTGCAGCAAGGAGACAAAAATGTGCTAATACAGAGTTTGTCTAACTAAAATCAGGAAGTAAGTCTATCTTTATACACTTTCTAACAAGACATTGCCTACCAAGCTGACGTAACAGATCACAAGTTTTAACATCATCATTACATAGCAGCTGTTTATCCATAATAAGGGATAAGAAACTAAGAGTAATGCTACTCAACGCCAGAAGTCTAAACCTCAAGATGCACGAACTCGAAACTCTCCTTAGCATGGAGAACATCGATATCTGTGCAGTAACAGAAACCTGGTTCAGGGCTCCCGAGAGCACCCCAGCACTACCAGGTTATACCTCATACCATGCTTTTCAGCCCCAAAACTTGGACCGAATCACAAAAGGAGGGGGAGTATCGATATTCATCAAAGATACCCACACCTCCAGGTTGGTGGCAAAGCACGAAGCATCAGAGACTATCCATGTGCAACTAACAGTGGGTAAAACTGCCTTCCAGTTTATAGCCTGCTACAGACCACCCTCCCAAACCCAGGAACCCCACTCGGCCTTCCTGAGAACACTGGAAAATATGAAGGTCTCTCCAAACACCATTATATTGGGTGACTTCAACTACCCAAACATAGACTGGGAGCATTACTCTAGCTCCAACACCCTAGCCCAAAGATTCATAGAATTTATAAACTCAAATGCTATGGAACAACTTGTTACCACTCCCACAAGAGGGAAAACATACTGGACCTGATCATCACCAACATGGGGATTCTATGCTCCAGACCAGAAGTGTATCCCTCACTGGTAAGATCAGACCATAAACTAATCTCACTGGATATTCTCATCCCGACCCCACCCCCTGCCCAGAAAACCACAGTGAAAAACTTCTCTAAAGCAAATTTCACACTCCTCAAAACTGAGGTGGAATCCTTCAAAGCCCCGGCCTGTGGAAAATACGCCCAGACCGCAGAATCCTTTATAAACGCATTCTATGAACACCTTCAGGAATGCATGGATCATGCGATCCCAAATAAAACCAAGACCCAATCCTCCAAAGGCAGACGTCCTGTCTGGTGGACCCCAGCCATAAACAAACTATACAATAGAAGGAGAAAGCTACTAAATGATGGAGCAAAATCCCAAAAAGGGAAGGCATCACTGATCAGTATTAGCAAAAAACTACGGGCACACATAAAATTGTCTAACGCCAGCTTCGAGAGAAAAATTGCACAGGACACTAAGGACTTATCACAAGGCTTTCTTTTGTTATGTTAGGAACCTGGGTGGTAATTCTCAGATATGCTCAGAATTAGTCCAAAATGACAAAAAATACACTGAACCCACAGACATTGCCAACATCCTAGCTGACAGGTTCAGCGCAAACCCCCCCCCCCCCCCCAAAGGGCAAAAATCTATCCCCGCAGAGTGCTGCCCCCTGACATCTCAGATGCTCAGGTAAGAGCCACCCTCTCCAAAGCAAAAAACACAGCATCAGTGGGACCAGATGGTGTCCCGGGCTGCGTCCTACATGAACTCCAAGAAGAGCTAAACCCAAACATAAAACTACTGTTCAATCTCAGCCTTACTACAGGATATGTGCCCAAAGAGTGGTGTACAGCAACAGTGGTCCCTCTCCATAAAGGTGGTGCCTCAACGGATCCTGGAAACTATCGCCCCATAAGCCTGACTAGCTTGGTCTGCAAAGCTATGGAAAGGATCATCATGGACCTCATAAATAAAGATATTTAGAACACTGGATCCTACCCAGTTCGGCTTTAAGGGCAGATCCTGCCTCTTAAACCTGGTTGATTTCTTTGAAACAGTCACCAAGGCCATTGACGAGGGGAAGGTGGTCCACACAGCCTACCTGGACCTTGCAAAAGCCTTCGATACAATACCCTACTCGGGCATTATAGATAAGCTCACCAGCTTAAATATAAACCCCTATGTCACTAGATGGATTGCAAACTGGCACAAGGACAGAACCCACATGGTTAGAATTGCTGGAGCCATGTCAGACTCCAAACCAGTTACAAGTGGTGTCCCACAAAGCTCAGTCCTGGGACCTCTCTTGTTCGGTATATATTTCTCGGAGGTACAGGCCAACACGAAGGACTGTGGCTGACCAAGTTCGCAGATGACTGCAGACTGGGCGCCATAATAGACTCTCCAGCTGACACAAGCATCCTCCAAAAGGGCCTCATAGTAACAGACAACTGGTGCCAGAGCCATGGCCTCAAGCTAAATGCGAAAAAGTGTATAGTCATCCCCTTTGGCAAAAACAAAGTGCCCACAAATTACCACATAGGTGGTAATCCATTAAGTACAGAAGAAGTAATTAGGGACCTGGGGACCCAAGTTGATAGCAATCTCTCATTTGACCACCACGTGGCCAAAGTGGTTAGAAAAACATTTTATATAGCCCACCTAATCATGAAGGGATTCACATTTAGATCGGGGAGGTCATCATGCCTCTTTACTCATCCCTCATCAGGCCCATAATTGAGTACAATGCCCCTTTTGGGATGTACCTTACCAGACACCTGCAGCAACTGGAAAGACCCCAAAAGTACCTCACCAAGAGGATCAAAGGGCTCAAACAGATGCCATATGCTCCCCGGTTAAAGAAACTCCAGCTCTACTCAGTGGCATACCGCCTGTTCAGAGGCGATCTGTGCCTGACGTATAAAGCCATGTCCAACCCAGAATTAATGGACATGCTGCACCTCAGAAAATCCAAATCCCATCGAGCTCTGGCCGAGAGACTTGAACCTCAGCACTGAAATAAATAGGACATGCTGGAGGGACAGATTCATAACCCAGAGGCTCCCTTCACTCTGGAATAAAATCCCAGTCCAGGATAGGCAGAGTCCCTCATTGACTCTCTTCAAGAGGAATCTTGATGAGTGGATGGGAGATCGTAGGTTTACCCCGGGTATCACTTCTGTGTCACTGTTAGACAGAGGCACAGTATACTAACCTCGAAAAAGGGCATAGCAAAATAAATTTAAAATGGGTGGCGAAAGCCAAACACATTCTGGCTAGGCTTATAAATGACCTAGGGAAGATAGCCTAGTATGAACCTATGAACCTATAATTTTCTGCTTGCACTATCAATTTTATGAAAAACTTCCTAAGAAAAACAACGTGGCCTTGGTGACCACCGGTTAGATACAGTTTCCCGCTATGTTATGTTACCATTCAAGGTGCTATAGCTAATTCGAGCACAAAGCAAGTACAGATTCTTCAAGCAGTCTTTAGTTTTATGTATCTCTTCTTTTCCGCAGCTATGCATGTTCTCATCACGAACAGAGCTGATTGTTCATATTCAATCATATTATAGAAAACAGTATTGTTCTATTCATTCATTTCCTGACCTAGCAGATAATCACCTGCTTCTCAAGTACATTTCCAAAAAGGCATAAACATGAATATTGCTGTGCTAGCAAATACTAGGTCAGGGTGCATCTTGCTGTTTCAGAAAGCATACTGTGGTTTGAAAAATCATCTTATAATTCATACAGAATTAAGCTGTACATAAAATAGAATGAAAATGTGTTAACCCTTTTAGCTTCTAATAAGCATTAGACATATATAAAAATGAATATTTTTCTAACATTTCCCCCCCTGTTAATACTTTTTATTCTATTTTCAAAAGCATAAACAGTTTGCTTCTTCTCCTAACCTCTTCCATTCTGGACTTGCAGTTAAGAGAGTCATTTAGTTTAGACTTATGAAAGCATTTCAGTTTTCAACAACTCTTCAATTTCAGTACTTTGATACAAAGTCTCAGAAACTGATATATCTATAAAATCTTTGATTAACTTTTTCATGCAGGGAATACCACAACAAATGCATGCTCCCAATAGGAGTAATCCCACACAAATGGCATTCAGGATGTTCATTAGGATGGAACCCCACCCCCCCCAAACAAATTCTGGAAAAAGTCCATCAGAGGGTTTGGGCCTGGTTTGGTCATGGTCGACACTTGCTGGATTACCTCAAGATGGTCATTTATCTCGTGCTGGTTGTCAGGAATATACGAACAGCATTCTTCTTTGATTAAAGCGCACATACCACCTGTTGCCGCTAGGGTGAAGTCAAGAGCCATGCGGTTTTGAAGTACCACAGTTCTCATAGCATTTAGTTCATCAGTCACTAATTCGAGAGCAGAAAAAGTTGCATTGCTCATAACTTCGAGAAGTTTGGACAGTTTTCTCAGCTCCCAAATCGATTTCACTGCGCCATATGCAGGGGCTATGCCTGCCCATGATATAATAGTGTCACTCAAGTCAATATGTGTTAGTTTATCTTTGTTTTTCATGGAGTTATGGTTTCTCCACCCTGCTTTGATTCGTCCCACTGGATTCTCGGGTCTCTTCATTGGACTTCTAGGTTTACTGCTGACCTCTCTGATGTTTTGAATTTTCCCCTGAGGCAAAGCTGCAGTGTGTCGTATGGCCGGAACCAGGTAACCCAAAAAACAACTGCTGGACCAATTCTCAGGTAGCCATTTGTATGCTTTTTTCCTACAAACAAAGTAACAATTCTCTGCTTTAGTATTGATATATGCTCGCCCTGCATGAAACATTTTCTTGCCAATAATAGAAAGTTGCTTCAAAAGAACAGGATTATGCTGTATTTCACTAACAGTTCTCTTCATTTTCTCAAAATATGAGTTATAATTTGTATCACAGATAGTTTCTGCCTTATTAGCCTTAATATAACATTTGTAAGAAACAGTCACATTGCAATTGCTCCAACCCACCTGAATAGTGTCATTTTCATAAAAACATACAATCCCTTTTTGTGTAACAGGTAGGTACAATGCTATTTTGTCTTGTGATTTCATGGGTGTAGTATCAAAAATCAAGTTTTCCCTGGTCTCATTGATCCCTAGGGGGACAGCAGTCATCAATAAGCCTCCGTATGCTGTTGGTATAGCTGTGCAAATCCAGCAGTTCGAAACATTAAAAGTCTCAGCATACACATATTTAATTGCTTGGTAAGTGTTAAAGTTTGGATGCCAGTCTCTGAGTAATGCATCACGTTTGTTCAGTTTAACTCGTGTGGATGGAAAAAGGAAAGGCCACAGCAAAAAGATCATTGTTATCAGTATAGCTATCAGGATAATCATGCAATTTTTCTGAGGTTGTTCTGCATCCCTGTTTACTCTATACCTGGTCATTTTGTTCTCGTTGTACAACAGTAACAAGGTTTTTGTCCAGTTCAAAGTTCTTAACCAATTTACAGCATGTCAGATGAATCCAGGACGCTCGCTCTGCGATCTTGACTGCAGTGGGTGTTGACAGTAGCACTTAGGTATGGTCCTTCCCACTTCGGAGAACTCCAATTCTTTTTCTTCACGACTTTCACCCAGACCCACGTGCCTGGGACTACTGCTGCTTCCGATGGTCTGGCTTGTTCTTTATCTGAAACAGAATTTAACTGCAGAAGTTTGTTATTCAAAAATCGCCTCATATACTCTGCCTCCTGGTCTGCACACATGAGAGGTTTCCACGGAGGTGTATAATATGCCCTCCCAAACAGAATTTCAAAAGGAGTTAACCCTTTTACATTTGGAACAGTTCTCATACTCAACAGTGCCAGAGGCAGACAGTGCACCCAGTTCTTTTGTGTCTCACTAATCAATTTCCTAAGCTTATTTTTCAAAACTCCATTATGCCTCTCTACTAATCCTGCAGATTGGGGGTGGTATGCACAATGTTTTTTCAGAGAAATCCCGAAATAATGGCTCAATTGTTGTATAGTTTGATTTACAAAGTGTGTGCCATTGTCACTATAAATCTTTTCTGGTATGCCAAATCTAGGAATAATTTCTTTAACGAGGACTTTTGCAACAGTAGCTGCATCTGGATTTTTAGTCGGAAAAGCTTCCACCCATTTGGAAAACATATTTATAATGACAAGACAGTACTTTTTATTTTCACATTTGTTTAGCTCTATAAAATCCATACAGATAGAATGGAACTGATACGGTGGTGTAGGGAAACTCCCTTGCTTAGGCTTCAGTGCTCCCTGTGCATGATGCTTGTTACAAACATAGCATGCTGCAGAAAAATTTTTTGTGTAGTTTGTAAATCCATACGTTGTAAACACTCGATTCAGTAACTGTACCATCCTCCCTGTTGAGACATGGCACTGCCCATGGCTCAATAAAGTTGCATATCTAAACAAGTTAGATGGTAAAATTGGTTTTCTTTCTTTGGAGATGTACAGTCCTTTCTCAAGAATTGCTCCTCGCTTTATCCATTTTTGTTTTTCTACATTTGTAGTAAGTGTCTACATTGTTTTTAACATCTCTAAATCTAAAATCTCAGATGGTTGTAATTCCTTGCTTTGCAGCTGTATCAGCTCTCACGTTACCTTTTGAAATCCTATCCTGTTGTTTGGTATGAGCTACGCATTTACAAATAGCTACTTTCTGAGGTAACTGAATAGAGTCTAACAAATCTAAAATAAATTGCGCATGATTAATTGGTTTACCAGTAGATATTATCATTCCTCTATTTTTCCACTGCTGCGCAAAAACATGTACAGAAGAAAAAGCGTATTGGCTGTCAGTAAAAATGTTCACACGTTTATCCTTTGCCAAGGTACATGCCCTTGTTAAAGCAATCAATTCTGCTGCTTGTGCAGATAAGTTGTGTGGTAAAGACTTTGCTTCTAAAAATCTCAGTATCAGAAACTACTGCATACCCCACTAGATTCTGTCTTGTAGGACCCCTCCTACACGAGCCGTCCACATAGTATGTCACCTCGGCATCATCCAAGGGAACATCCGTGAGATCTTTTCTAGGCAGTGTCTTTTGCAAAATCTCCTGCAGGCAGCAGTGTGGTTTGCCATCTGCAGGGGTTGGGAGCAAGGTTGACGGATTCAAAGTTGTACATCGTTCAATTGTCATATGAGGTTGGCTCAACAGTGTAGTCATACAGGAAAGATGTCTAGCAGGAGAAAGGTATGCTACTTTTTCTTGCAGTAAAATAATTGCGACTGCATGAGGCACTCTCAATGTGAGAGGGTGGAATAACGCTACTGAGGCCGAAGCCTGCACTGCCATTGCAGCTGCGACTACTGCTTGTACACAGTGGGGCAAGGATCGTGCCACTGGGTTTAACTGTGATGAATAGTAAGCTAATTTTGGAAAAATCGTTTGATAGTTCGGTAATCCTAAAACTAATGAGGATGCTATCAGTTGTTTCAATTTGCAGAAAGCTGATTCTGCTTCTGGTGTCCATTGTAATAAATCTTGTGCTGCCATAGGCTTCTTGAATATCAAGTTGGTCAGTGGAGCAGATTCCAAGGCATAGTTTGGAATCCAGCTCCGACAAAAATTAGTTGTACCTAGGAAGGACATCATTTCCTTCTTGGTAGCTGGTTTGGGTGCTTGTAATATTGCTGTTTTTCTGTCTTCATCTAATATTCTGCCTTCTTTGGATATTACATATCCCAGGTATTTAACCTACTTTTTCCAAAGTTGCAGTTTGTTTTTGTTTACTTCGTGTCCTTGAGTAGCTAGAAATTGTAGTAATGCTATGGTATCTTCTCTGCATTCTTGCTGGATGGGGGCTGCCAGCAGAATGTCGTCTACTTAAAGTAAAATCTGGCTGCCTTTCGGTGGGATAAATCCCGCCAGGTTACTTGCCATTTCCTGTGCAAATATTGTTGGACTCTCACAATATCCCTGTGGTAGTCGCGTGTATGTATACCTTTTTCCCCTGAAATGTAAATGCAAACCAAAGGCTATCAGGGTGTATCGGTATTGAGAAAAATGCATTGCTAATATCTACTACAGAAAAATACTTTTGTTGAGGTTTCAAATCATTTAATAAGGTGTGTGGATCTGGCACCGTACGTGCTCTAGGTATAACTGCATCATTTACAGCTTGTAAATCTTGGACCATACGCCATTCTCCATTTGCTTTCCTGACTTGAAATAAAGGTGTATTACTTGGTGGATCAGGAGATTCTATCAATACTCCTTCCTTAAGTAAGGCTGCTATTATAGGTTTGATTCCTACTACTTCATCTTTTCTCAAGGGATACTGTCTCTTTTGAGGTCTGAATGCTGACTTTGGCGTGATAGCGACTGGTCCTGCTGTACGAATAAGTCCTACATCTGATTTTCCTGTTGACCAGAGAGTCTCTGGTATGTCTCTTAAGGCTTTTTCCTCTTCTTCTAGTAAGAGTGCTACTCAGCTGTCCTCACTTGCCTGCAAGTGCACAGCTGGGGGTGTCTGTGTTATCCAGTTCAACTTCTGCTTTTGTACTGCCTGTTCTGAAAGTTCTAATTTTGTTTTTCCAACCTTGTGACTTTTTCTCCTAGGTCTGCCCACTTCACACTTTTATCTTTAGTTAAACTCACATGTGGTAATCGATTAGATTTATAAAGTGCTAGGAATTCCTGGGGCAATGAACAGTTTACTACACTGTTTCCTTCTGTGTCCCAGTACAGATTTCGTAATACTAATCTGTTAGCATGGTTTCTAAACAGTTCTTGCTCATATTCTTTATCAGGTCCTGGTTTGCTACAGTAATATAGAGTGCAATGCAACAAATGCTGTTTATCAGTGTCAAGGGAGGGGGATTTACTGATGGCTACATTCATCAGTTCTTCGGTTACTGCCCCTGGACCAGTCGTAACCAAGTCCTGGCTGTACCAATAAAATGTTTCACCCTCCGGTCGCACTACAAAGGTATCCATTTGTCGCTGTGCTTCTATACCCTGCATAGTTGGAACTACTGCTATGCCAAATATCTGCATTAGGTCTCTGCCCAAAAGATTTACTGGGCATTTTGCAGAAACAACAATTTTGCTTTTCTGGGTCATCCCTGAAACAGGGTCAGTTATTGCTATGTTGTGGGAGAGTGGCTCCCGACACAGCTGTCCATTAGCTGCTTTCACTAATATGTAATCAAGTGATTCTGAATTTTCTGGTAGTTTGGAAGGATGTATCAGGGTTCGTGAAGCCCGAGTCACACAGGAATTTAACTTCCCTCCCCTCTACCAGAAGTGTAACTTCCGGTTTTGTGTCTGCTAGGTAGAGCTCAAGGCTCAATAATGCTAAGTCTAATATTTAATTTTCTTCACCATCGGTGATTTCATGCTCGTCCTCTATTTCTTCTATCACATTCTCTACTCCTATCACATTTGCACTTGTCTTTTCTTGTTTATTCCTTTCTAGTGATTCTTGACTATCATATAGTCAGTCCTCACCCTCCTTGTCTTCTGTGGTTACCTTTTTAATTTGCCTGCAATCCCTTGCTAAATGTCCCTTTTTTCACATTTAAAACATTCACCCCTTTTCTTTCTCTCTTCAAACTCCTCTGCTCGTTTATCAGATTGTTTGTTTCCCTGGGCATTTTTCTTACCCTTCTTCCCGGTCTGTACTACAAAGACTTTTGATCCATCTTCTACTGCAAATACTTGAGTTTTCTTTTTCTTTTTGCTATTAAAATGCCTTTCGGCATGTCTTGCATATTCAAGTAATGACTGTAATGTACTTGTACGATTATTTACCATGTGCTTTGTAATAAAGCTGCTAATGGGTGCAATACTGCCTTTCAAAAATGCATTCTTTAATTGCTGCTCATATGGGGAATCATGTGTTTGGTCTTCAGGTACCTGCATTCCACAATGGTTATTAAAACACTCTAATAATCTGGCATAATATCTATCAGCAGTTTCACCTTCTTGTTGTATGCATTGATTAATGCAAGTCCAATCAGCCCTAGGCTTCCATTTCTCAGAGATTCGGTCTGTCAGACCTTTCACTCTGTTATCCAGTTCTGCGTTAATATGTGGGAGTGACCTATGTTCTGCGTCACGGGGATTCCAGTTTCCACTGATCATGTGCCAATCTGGACCTACAATTTGTCTGACTACTTTCTGTACTTCCTCTCCATTTAAATGGTAACTTAACCTCATGCCCTGTAAGTCTTCTAAGAATTTTCTAAAATTAACTTTCGGATGGGGAATTCCCTCTGTGGCTTTCCGGATGTCTTCCGCTGTCCACGGTCTATATACTAGAAGAGTTGGGTCCTGTCCTGCCTGTGGATTTGGTACTTCTATGAGTGGACATATCTCTTCTTCACTCATAGCTTGTGAATTTTTATTTATTTCATAAAATTCAATATCCCCTCTTAAGTTGCGTATTTGGGACCTAGTCTCGATAGGATCTCTGGCAAACTGTTTTGATTTCGCAGGGACAGCTGGATATAGTGGAGGTGGATCAGTTTGTCCACTCGCTTCATATTTTGGTAAGGGAAGCGGAGGGGCTGATGCTATTACCAAGTTATTGTCTTATTTATCTAAAAACATTGCTTTTGAGTTTTTATTCTTTTGTTCCCTGTGGTTTGCTTCCTCAAGCCACCTGTGTGCCTGAGGAACTCCTAATTGACGTTGCTTTTTTATCTGACTTTTTGCTTCTGTTTTAAGTTGTTTGACAAGTTTGATAAGTGAAGGTTTATCTAATTTGCCATCAAATTTGTATTTATTAACCCATTTTGTATAGTACCTAACATTGTCGGCACGCTGTAATTGCATATATTTCGCGTCTTCGGTTAAAGGTAGATCTCGGGAACTTTTTGTGCACTTATTTCCCATGTTGTCTTAACTTAGTTAGAAATTGTTACGTAACCCTTTTTATCACGTGGTACCACGATTTTCACTTCTTCACAGTTTATCTAGAATAACTGCCTACCTATCCTGTTTCCCTGATCTATGACAATACAGCAATCTTTTTTGTCTCTGATTTACAAAAAAAATCTCCCTGACAAAAACAAATACTGTAACAAGTCCCTGATCTGAAACAGAGAAAAGGTAAATTCCTCCTTACCTGAGCCTCCGTGATTGATCGTCTCACCGGATCTGTTGACTCGTCCTCCAATCGCAGGTCAGAAACAGTGGCTGGCCTCTTTTGACCGACAGTTCAGTCAGAGGTCTTTCAAAGCAGAATAACCGATGTGGCTTCTTCCCCATACGATTTCATGCCACCTGGCCCATCTGACCCGAGCTAGAGCGAGAGATTTCTGGTCCGAAGGACCAATCTGTCATAGGAAAAATAAACTTTAAAAATGATCAGTACACGGTAGGTTCAGGTTAAGGCACTTTAATCTTGCAACAAGGAGACAAAAACGTGCTAATACAGAGTTTGTCTAACTAAAATCAGGAAGTAAGTCTATCTTTATACACTTTCTAACAAGACATTGCCTACCAAGCTGACGTAACAGATCACAAGTTTTAACATCATCATTACATAGCAGCTGTTTATCCATAATTTTCTGCTTGCACTATCAATTTTATGAAAAACTTCCTAAGAAAAACAACGTGGCCTTGGTGACCACCGGTTAGATACAGTTTCCCACTATGTTATGTTACCATTCAAGGTGCTGTAGCTAATTCGAGCACAAAGCAAGTACAGATTCTTCAAGCAGTCTTTTGTTTTATGTATCTCTTCTTTTCCGCAGCTGTGCATGTTCTCATCACGAACAGAGCTGATTGTTCATATTCAATCATATTATAGAAAACAGTATTGCTCTATTCATTCATTTCCTGACCTAGCAGATAATCACCTGCTTCTCAAGTACATTTCCAAAAAGGCATAAACATGAATATTGCTGTGCTAGCAAATACTAGGTCAGGGTGCATCTTGCAGTTTCAGAAAGCATACTGTGGTTTGAAAAATCATCTTATAATTCATACAGAATTTAGCTGTACATAAAATAGAATGAAAATGTGTTAACCCTTTTAGCTTCTAATAAGCATTAGACATATATAAAAATGAATATTTTTCTAACAGTGTTACAGCCTGTAAGCTGTCAGATAGCCAGCCTGCTACCAGCAAGAAAGCAGATATATTGTATAAAGCTCCTCGGTGTTATAAGTTATCTTCTAACCCCAAATCAAACTCATCAGTGATTTCTGTAGTAAGCCTAACTGCTGCTAAACATCTGGTTAATGCTAATCCCTTCCCTTCCAATACTGGGAAAGGATTTGGGAAGAAATACATTCTTCTGCAACTCTAAAATGAATTCTCAACTTTCAGACTCATATGTTGAAGTTCATGCTTGCCTCATTTTTTTAGAACACGAGGAATATTAGAGTATATTTTCCTCATCTGAGGAAAGAGCAGCATCATGTAATAATATTGCTTCTGTTTCTAGTGACTATCTGTTCTTTGAAATGTGTTGATGATTCAGTTGGTGCTCCTTCCAGGGCTGCTGCCACTGAAACTGTTAATGAGGATATTTGTTTGCTTGCAAAACTTAACTGAGGATGTTAAGCTGAAATTTTGATTTCTGCCTTACATAGAGAGGCAGTGTTTGGACCATCTGCTGCAGAGACTCTGAAGAAGTGTGATGAGAGGCAAGCTGATTCCAGGGAGTTCTCAGATTTGTCAGTCTTCCTTCTCAAAGCTTGTCAAGGGGTTTAATGGTACTTCAACTTTTTACAAAAAGCAAAGTAAGTAGACACAACAATTTGCTGGCTAGCAGACTTTTTAAAGTAATGGCAGGGAGGTGCCAAGAAAGACATGAGGGTGGCCTAATGGTTAAGGTGCTTGCCTTGCAAGCACAAGGTGAAGGCTTTGAGTCTCACAAGGGATAACTGGCTAGGCTTAAAATGGCTTGCAAGGGCAGTTAGCTTAGTATTAATCTATGAACCTATGAGATACCCCCAAGAATAAGGGGCAGTTTAACACATCTAAATGACTACTTTCAAAATTTTCCACTTCTCACCCTAGCAGACCCTTAATCCTTCCCAAAAATCATAACTTCCATTTCTTTCTTTGGTACCAGATATTTTCAGATAAATGGCTTCGGAAAGTGATTCTTCATGGATTGCTGGATGGGTTGCCATAATGGTTAAGGTATTTACCTCATAGATACATTGAGAATCTGGCCCTTCCTTCCAAGGGATTTCTCCTCATGTGCCAGATCCAGCTGCTGTTGTCCCTGTTATCATTCATCATCTGCTTACTCAGGGGTTATAGACGCAGTCCATCCTCATCAAATGGGAGAATGTTTTTCTTCAAGAAATTTTCTGATGTCAAAGAAAAGAAGATTCACGGAGACCAGTTATGAATCCTTCCTTCCTAAATCAGTTTGTTATTGTGCCCAGGTTCAAAATGTTATCCCTTCACAGTTTGTTACCCCTTATTCTCATTTGAGTTTTTTAGTGAGCTTAGGTTTAAAAAAATGTATATCATCCTATCTCCATAGCTCCAGATTTGAGACATTTATTAAGATTTTTTGTGTCTGGATCCCACTTTCAGCTCTCTGTATTACCTTTAGGTCAATCCACTGCTCTAAAGGTATATACAAAGTGTTTAGTTTCAGTGATAGTCTACTGCAGACTTCAAGGAAGTCGCATTTTCATTATTTAAACAGCTTGCTTATCTTTTTCAAGGTGTCAGAAATCTTCCTCTTGGATGAGAGATCTGCAACACAGAATGGGGTTCCTGGAAAATATCCAAAAGTCTTATTTAACTCCCTCTCGCACAGTTGTTTTCTAGGGGTGTTTCCTCAACACTTCACTTCAAAGAGCTTTTCTTCTACAGCAAAAAGTAGATATGTATTTAGATCTCTTCCCGTGTGTTTGCACTCAGACAACTGTCTCAGCCAGGGAATTTCTTAGAGGGATCATGAGACCCAGAATCCTAATAAGTCTCCATGTGAGGAAAAAATAGTGGTCCCTGAAATCTATATAGTCCCAACATCAACATCCCCTGACGTTCCAGATTCTAGCTTTTGGGTTTATGAAAAGGGAGAAGTTTTTTGGTGACACCATATTTATCAAAATCCAGGTCTCCTATTCTCTCTCCCAGCTGCAGCATAGTCTTTAACAATAGATGCCTTAGATGTTGCCTGGGGTGCAGTGCCTTTGGGGGACAAAAGTGCAGGGTCTTTGGAACAGAAAAGAAGTACCAAATCACATCAGCAAAAGAGAAGTTGGCACTTGTAAATGCTCTCAACTCTGTCAGTCATCTGTGATTAAAAATAAACAAAAACAGCTTGCGAAGTCAAAATCAAATTAAAGGTTTACTAAGATAAAACAATTGTACAACGCTTTAAGCACAATAATAAATGAACGCTTTTTGTTTGTACTAAAACAAACTTCCTCAGAAGACCTTGTAAATTTAAATTACCGCAAATTTAAATTAGTTGTTCTGCTGACATCACAGATCCATTACCATGATTGTAAAATTTAAAGTTGCAGTTCATAAAAATGTATACTTAAAACCACTCAACATATCCAAAACACACTTTAAACTAACAGGAAACAATTGTGTTTTACATATTATGCAAACGAAATACTTGCAATTAAATAAAGTGATTTGCAAATATGTAATATATTTATGTTGACCATAATTTTATAAGTATTTGTGCGAACATATGAAACATATGTTTTCATATATATGTTATTATTTTTGTGTGTATATATATATATATATATATATATATATATATGGTATGTTAACCCACAATTTCATCGTATACTGTATATAATATATACTATCTACACATGTTTTTATTTTTCAAAATACAAGTTACTGAACACATATAATTTAGCCTGGGCAAACTATAGGCATCAAGCCTGATTTGCCATGCTATTTCCAACTCTTCTAAAATAATTGGTGTCGGGCCCCCTCTTGGGGATATGTTAACTTGGTCTATGGCCATGTATAAAAAACTGTGTCCAGGAAAACACTGTACATGCTTTGCTAATGCATTGTCTATCTTACTTTTGTTAATTGCATACTGGTGTTCGTATACTCTCTCACGTAATTTACGCTCTGTTTTTCCAATATAGAAACCATTACACTATTTACACTTTGCAAGGTACACTATAAACTTGGAGTTACAATTGAACTTAAATCTCACTTTATATTTCAAATTGTTGACCACAAAGTTGTTAGAAGTTTCCATAAACTTGCAATAATTACATGCTTCACATTTAAACATACCAGTTACCTTTGTGGCCTGAGAATTTACTGATTCAAAAACATTTTTGAGATTCCTCCCACTTCTAAAAATTGTATGGGGTGTGTCACCTAATCTTTCCCATAACATCGAGGATGATCTAAATAACTCCCAGTTTTTCTTAAGTATACTTATTACTAGGTGACTGTCACAGGTGAATGTGGTGATAAATTCTGAGCAGAAATTATTGACACTAAATAATGATCTACTTTCATTTCTATCCATAGGGGTTACTATTTCGAGTAGCCTACTTGGTACATCCATTGTTGTGTCACATTTGGGTTTTACCGTTAATATTAGTGAATAGACACCATTCAATCTCTTGTCTGTGGCTTCATCTACCAACCTATCTATTAAGTCTTCAGGATAACCACGATCCAGGAACATCAACTTGAGACGGTCACACTCACTATGAAAATCAGACAACCGTGTGTTAATGCGAGCCGCTCTTACTAATTGTCCTTTAACGACCGAACGTTTCTGGTGAAATGGGTGGCAACTCGAAAGATGAAGGAAATCGTTTGAATACGTTGCCTTCCTGTAAATACTTGCTTGATAACAGTGTGAGGATCTATTTTTTTACCACTAACAGATCTAAGTATGCTATTTCCTCTGTTCCAAACATCGAAGTAAACCTAAGAAAGTCGGTTGTGTCATGAAGGTACTGCAATAGTTCTGACCCTACATGAACTGGTTCCTTCAGCAATGTAAAGATGTCATTCAGAAATCTGGTATAGTATACTATTTTACTGGTTACATTAGAGTTGTTAAACACACACTTTCTCTCCCATTGAGCCATGACGATGTTAGCAAAACTCCCTCCACAAGGGGAACCCATTGCAATACCAGATATTTGCAAGTAGAATGACTCCTCAAATATGAAAAAGTTTTTAGTTAATACTAAGTCAAGTAATTCAGTTACTAGGCTAATCTCACTGTTAGATGCACCATTCTGCTTTAATCTGGCAGCTGCCCAATCAATACCCACTGAGTGGGGGATACAAGTGTAGAGATCTTTAACATCTATAGTTAAAAAATTATAATCACTGTTGTATACAATTTTATTTAGGTCTGCTAAAAAAGACCATGAATCTTTACACACTTGTACCTCTGGCAGTAAATACTTTTTTAACAAGTCGTCCACGAATTTCGCTGTAGGGTATGTAGGTGAATTATGACCATCAATTCGTGGACGAAGAGGTGGTAAGACTACACTTTTGTGTAGTTTAGGGATCCCAAACATGTAAGGATACCATGGATAAGGCACAGAAAAGTAATTGTACGTTTTCTGGTCAATGCTACCATCGATGAACAAGTCCTTGATACATGTATTAATCAGCTGATAAGCTCCGTTCACCTCGGAGCGTGAGCTTAGTTTATAAGCTGGTGAATCAAGTAGCTCTTTCATACGGGAGACATAATCACTGATGTCAAATATTGCCAGCCCACCACCTTTATCTGGTTTACACACCCTTTCCTCTGTGTTTTAATAAAAGCTAAAAAATCTTTTTCATCACTGGATATATTACATTTCACCACTTTTTTGTTAAATCGTGGGATCTGTCTGATATCCAACTCACAAATTTGTTCAAATATTTGTAGAACGGGATTCAAGGGTGGAGTAAAGGTGCTTGAAACAAAAAAGGGGTCAGAATTAGTTGTAGATTTACCCAACATCAAAATTAAATTCGACTTTCTCACAAATAATTTAATATCTATTATTGTTTTCACTATGTCTAATCTCTGGGTTGGTACAAAGGTATAACCCTTTGATAACAAATCGGCCATCTCTCTGGTGATATTTGAGCTGGAATAATTATAAATATTAAAATCACCCTGACTATTGGATATTATAACCAGGTTAGGAAAAACGTTACTGACTTCTCCTTGCCCAGTTAAATCTACCTCGTCTACTTCATCCAAATCATCACTGACTAAAACATTGTCAATATTAGATGCCACATTATTTACAATAACAGTGTTAGTTTCAAAGGTAATATTGTTGTCACTGAATACACTCATGGGATCCATGGTGTCAATCGGATTTTCACGGTCAAGTACACAACTATCCATATCATAGTCAGTCTGTGAGAGGGGATCAAATACTATTTCCTCCACCTCTTGGTCTTGTTGTTTTGTTTGTTGTTCGACGAAAAAGTTCTTTGCTTTGGTCTTGCTCCAGTACGACTAGCCTCCTGAAAAAACAAATTTTGGTTTTGTTGGTTGTGGTTGCCTTGAGACTTACAGTTGGTCGTAGTGTTGCGTAGTCTTTCACCTGTATCTCCATCTGAAACGGACTGATTGACACTCGCACCAGACTCATCATCAGCAACCAACATTTCAGTGTTGATATCCAAATGGATAAAATTTGGATTGATGGTACCATTACCCAGACTAACACTGGCTAATTTGTCACCATGCATATTTGGATTGGATTTACGCCAAACCTGAGCTGAAGATGGTTTAGGGTAAGCAATACCCTGTTCGTATGCTTGTATATCTCTGCTCAGTTTTGTAATTTTGTTAGATTTCAACTTTATCATGTGGTCAGTAATTCTTGAAAAAACACAACCGTACTCGAATTTATAACGGTCAAAATTAAGGTCTCGTTTGATTTTACAGTCTAAGTCAGTTACCATTTTAGACAGATTGTCAACCCACAAATTATAGTGTTTGATAATAACCTCTAAAAGTTCGAGACCCTGACGGTCGAATAATTTAATTAAGTCCACATGGAAAGACGAATCGGCTTCCAACCCCGTCGGAAAATGATGGCACCTAAGACCTTTAGGCACGACTTTAAGTTTCAAACATTCTTGAAAATATACAATTTCAAGCTGTAACTTTTTGATTTTAACTAAGTAAGCATCAAACAGTTTCAAATCAGTGACTGTGGTAGACGTGGTATTGTTACCTTCATCTGTTTCAGTTGTTACTTGTGTAACCTGAGGGACACGTGTATCACGGGAACACGGGTATCACTTCTGTGTCACTGTTAGACAGAGGCACAGTATACTAACCTTGAAAAAGGGCATAGCAAAATTAATTTAAAATGGGTGGCTAAAGCCAAACATACTCTGGCTAGGCTTATAAATGTCCTAGGGCAGATAGCCTAGTATGAACCTATGAACCTATGAAAGAGAAATCTTTTCGGATAACCAAAAATCCAATGACTGCTGTAAAGGACTGGTGTTGTTCAACTCCTCAATCCCGTTGTTGCCGGCTGGTGAAAGTGTTTCTGACACCAGCACTATAGAAGCAGGCATCCGTTGTTGCAGTTGAATCTGCTGCGAGCTAACATGGCCGGATTTGGAACTATCAGGCTGGATAAAAGCAGGTGTTTGTTGTTGCAATTGTGGTTGCGATTGTATATGCAACGGAAACGCTTGGTCTAATTCTGAATTACCTTGGCAAGACACTGGAATCAAATCACAAGTCCGTATAGGCATAGTGTCCATTCGGGCTTGGTTTGTAATTGGCAAAGCCTTTTCCAGTTGAACCCATCCTGTGATGACTGGCATGGGTTTAAAGCCGGAACCAAGTGAACAATTGTCTGGGCTGATAGAAGAGTATGTCAGAACTGGTTCTTGGTGCGCTGAAACTGAACCTTGACACACCGGATTTCCTGTCACCAATTGGATTTGACTGTGTAAGAACCGTTGATTCTTATCCATTTGGTCAAGTCTCTTCATGATGGACTCTGAGTGGTGAAAGAATCGTACAAGGACTCGATATTTTTACCGGCATTAACAGTTTTTTCTTTGCCGGTAATTTTACTGTCCATGTCGTTGTTGGAATTATCTAGGGTGGTGTTATTTGCAAATATCAAGCCCCACATCTCGGCCATTCCTTTGGGAAACTTCACCAACCGTAGAAAACAAACATTGACTCGCAGGTGTTTCACACGACATGACTAGAAAATCTTGAACGCAAACACAAACTGATAAAAATAAACAAAAACAGCTTGCAAAGTCAAAATCAAATTAAAGGTTTACTGAGATAAAACAATTGTACAACGCTTTAAGCACAATAATAAACAAACGCTTTTCGTTTGTACTAAAACAAACTTCCTCAGAAGACCTTGTAAGTTAAAATTACCGCAAATTTAAATTAGTTGTTCTGCTGACATCACAGATCCATTACCATGATTGTAAAATTTAAAGTTGCAGTTCATAAAAATGCATACTTAAAACCACTCAACATGTCCAAAACACACTTTAAACTAACAGGAAACAATTGTGTTTTGCACATTATGCAAACGAAATACTTGCAATTAAATAAATGTTTCATATGTTCGCACAAATACTTATAACATTATGGTCAACATAAATATATTGCATATTACATATTTGCAAATCACTTTATTTAATTTCAAGTATTTCGTTTGCATAATATGTAAAACACAATTGTTTCCTGTTAGTTTAAAGTGTGTTTTGGACATGTTGAGTGGTTTTAAGCATACATTTTTATGAACTGCAACTTTAAATTTTACAATCATGGTAATGGATCTGTGATGTCAGCAGAACAACTAATTTAAATTTGTGGTAATTTTAACTTACAAGGTCTTCTGAGGAAGTTTGTTTTAGTACAAACTAAAAGCGTTTTATTATTGTGCTTAAAGCGTTGTACAATTGTTTTATCTTAGTAAACCTTTAATTTGATTTTGACTTCACAAGCTGTTTTTGTTTATTTTTATCAGTTTGTGTTTGCGTTCAAGATTTTCTAGTCATCTGTGATTCCCAATACCTCTACAAGTGTTTACAAACAGCACCACAGTTATGTAGTACATAAACTGATAGGGGGAGACAAGATGTTGCCTTCTATACAGACTTACCCTGGTAGCCTGGGATATAGCCTTTCAACACAAGCTTGCATTACAGGCCTCTTGCACGTAATCAAAACAGAATTGTGTGACAGACAAGATTGGATTCTTAAAGCATTCTAGAAGCAGCAACTTTGTCTTCTGTGCATACTTTTGCATTACAGATTAGATTCTTTCTCCAAGTCTAGGACAAGCTTTGCTAGGACAATTCTTCAGGAGATCCTGGACCCTCATCCTTCCTCCTCCCATTCACTGTAAGCTATGATACATTCTCCATATAGCCAATGCTGTGACGACCCCACTTAAACCTGGGGCAGTAACTAAGGAACCCCAGTGCTCGCCACTGTCTCCGGTAAGGGTGCATCACTGAAAGCAGAGAGAAATACACAATTTCCCCTAAGAGTACACTGGGAACAGGCTCCAAACCTGGGACTGGACTTGTATGCTTCACTCACTCCAGGTCCCCAAATGAGTCTTCACACTAACCACTGCAGAGCACTGTGTCCCAGTTCTAGGTATTTGATACACTCGCTTAAATATTTGATATTCACACATACAAACACTTTTAGGAAAGACTGGCACATTTTTACCTGCTATGTCCTCTTTTCTGAATTACAAAGTAATGGCTGCCACCAGTCAAATACCACAATACCCTTCAAAAGGGGTGTTCAATTATATTGGGTAAAATAAATATTAATTGTAAATGGTAGCATGCAATCCAAGCAGTAAGGCTTTTTGAAGTGACCCTGGTGTTATCACAGTAATAAATACTCTCAGGTTACTAAAAGTACTTTCTAAATAATCAACCAGAAAAAAGCTAATAACATATTTAGTAATTAAATGATTTAAAATAAGTATACACTGAATAACTGATTCTAATAAACCACAGAGTTTCAGCCACAGGAATTATGAAAATAACTGTGTAGGATAGATTTCTCACTGATTGTAGAAAACCTCTTACTATTCTAACTATAGTTCTCCAACTATCTAAGATTAACTGTCCCTATCTAATCTAATCCAACTCAGCAAGGCAAGATGATACTCTTACTTCTGCCAAGCAAGATAGATAAGAATTTACGCCCACTCTTCTGGCTGTTGTCTCGTCCTCAGCGACTGGAATAACAACTCCTACTATTATTGCTGAACAGCTCTGGAAAACTGAGTGATAACTACTGATCTGGAAAACAATAACTGACTACTGAACAACAGCTGAACGACTGCAACTACTACAGTTTTAACGGACTCAGGACTTGCCTTTTTAGCAGAATTTTTTTAAAAGTCACAGAAAGCTGTTAAGAGAATTCTACTACCTCATATCAGACTTTAAATAGTAAACAAAACAGCTCCTGTGGAGATTCTATTCCTTTCAGCTCTGGCACACATCACATCTAGGTCAGCTGACTGGTATAACTTAGGTTCAGAATTATTTTTTTTTTAAAAAAACACGTATATTTGGTCTGCCAGAAGAACACTGTTTGATTTAAACATCTTTCATAAATCAAAGTAATCAAAAAAGATAAACTTATTTACAAAATTATAGGTAGTCATGTCTGCATATATAACACAAAGTAATTTACAATTATTTACAAGTATTTACAAAACTTCAGCCAGTCGTGCTAGCACAGGTAGCAATATTGGATAGCTTCACAAAGGCTACTTCTGCAGTGATCATAATGATGGACATAGTACAGTTTTGTATGTAAACTTAACATAATGATAGACATTTTAATGATTACTGCTGTAGTAGCCATTCCCTCCCTCAACCCCCCCTTTTTTAAGCCAGAGTGGAGACTCTTACTTGTATATTTCTAGCATTGTCCTTCTCAGGACTTTAGCCTTCTTCCCTCCCTCCTCCTGTTGACATGAAAACTCTGAAGGGCTTGGCAGCCAAACCTGTCTTTTTAGTCATCTCAGCTCAAGCTGATTAACGATTTGAGTGTGTGGAGAGTGACGTGAACTTTGGAAGCTGGTTTATTACTATATGCTTTACAGGATGTATATCCAATATAGATAAGGCTGCTACAACAGTGATCATTTGAAAATCTACTGTTACGCCAAGTTTACTTACACAACTGTACTTTTTTCTGACCAAAATGTTGTGTTTGCTAGGAAACTTTTTAGGACTATTACTATTTTTAAGATAGTGAAAGTGTGTGCGTGTGTGTAAATGTGTGCTTGAACTTCTGTTGCATTAAAAAGTTGTTGTCTTTCGGCTTTTCCCGGTTAGGGGTCGCCACAGCGGAACTCCGGTCCGCTAATGATTGGCAGTAGATTTTCACAAACGCTGAGGTGTCAGCTCGACGTTCAACCTTCAGCGAAAGCATGCCCATTTACGCATGTCTTTCGAACGCCCACCCAACCGCGGGGAGGACATGCAGACTCCACACAGAAGGCACTCCCTGCACTCCAGCCGAGAATCGAATGGGAGAACCTCTTGCTGTGAGGCAACAACACTACTGCTGCACCACCGTGGAAGAAGTTTCCTGCAGGCTAGTAGGTCTGTGTGTTCAGGTGCAGCATGTGCTTCTGGGTGGCTGTCAGTGGTCTACTTACTTGTCCAAGATTCTCTACACGCATGTGAGGTCTCATTCTCAACTAATCTATGGAGCTGCTACCAATCTCTGTGGTATTATCTTACCCTGTCTGCAAAAATAAGAAAGTTGTTAAGGAGTCTTTGGGTGTCAGACCAGCTGCAGTCATGCCTTAGCTGCTGGTGGGTGACTCTGCTGTGACCTCTGTTAGTTCCTCAGGTGTCTCACTCCCTAACCCACTCCGATTTCTCTGCTGTTCCACCTTTAACCACTCATGACCAGGGAATAGTCACATCATCTGTGGTTATAAGAAATGATATAAGAAATGTGGGCAAGGGAAAACCACTTTTGTTGGTCTCAGAGGAAGGGGAGGATAAAGGTACTTCACTCAGTCATGATAGAGGGCCTGAATCTAGGGTAAGTATCCTCTGTATGGGTCAGACATTTTTCAGGGCATTTACAAAGAAGGATGAGCATAGTGAGAAAATATTGCCATCTCCTGTTTCTGTTTTCATGCACAGGGAATATTTGCTTGCATTTTGCTATGGAGCTCATTACTGCTTTTTGCTTGCTAATTCTTCTTCTTCATGTAATAAATGAAAGAGATGTTCGTCATAGTCAATGTTGCAGTACTGATTTCTGAGTCTTCCTGCCATGCAGAAACCCATGGACAAGCCAAATTACCAGAGTCTTCAAGACAGTGGACATCCATTTGGACCATCTTACAGATGTCAGCGTTTAAAACAGGTGTCAGTCGGCACTGTCTTCACTTCTTTCTTGCCATGTAGTCCAATGCTCAACACCGTTTTTACATTGCATTGTCAGTACAACTGTCATTGCGAATCACCAGTTCCAGATGCCTTCAGATATGTGTCCTGTTCCATTAGGGACATTTTTTCTTGTTAATTCAAGAAAGTAAATAATTCTTTCTTGTGGGAAGCAAACTCCCCAGAAAGATTTTCATTTACATTGCTAATTTTGTATATGCCCTCAGTGCAGTATTGCTAATTGTCAGTATTGTGTTAGGTTTAGTTCCAAAACCACTGAGCAGAGGGCTGAGTCCCTTCAGTTATTTATTGAGCCAAGTAAGGATTCTAGTAAGGCAGGCCTATCGCATACCTCAGCATCTGCTGGGTCTGGTTCCCAGACCCTCCTTCCGAAAAGGCATAAGGATAAATATTCAAAGGAGAGAGACAATGTGGATTCTGAGGATGTTTCTTTGTTTAGGTCCTTGTCTAAAACTGATGGGGCTGATGCAGGTGAAGTGCCTTTGCAGCCCCCTGGTCTGCTGCTTTCTAGGCCAGAGTATTCTGTCTTGACCCCTCCAGAGGTCGTCACAGCTAAAACCCCTAGATCACTTTTGGACACCAGGTCGATGTTGGTTGGGTACAAAGCCACTGAGCGAGGTTTGGCTTCTGACACCTGTGTGCTGGTGACCACTGGTGAGGGAAGTATATCTTTGGTAATTGTTTGGGAAGATATCTTGGGAAGTGTATCACTTCCCCTAAGCCCCAGCTATCCAAAAGTAAGAGGCCTTCAGGTTTGCCCCATCCTTAAACATCTCAGGCAGCTGCCTCTTCTTCACACATTTCTTTACTAGACTTCATCAGGTTGGCCCAGGACTTCATGGATGTCATGAAAACCAGACAGCCTACCCTGCAAAAGGATTCTGTGCCAGGGACTTTCCCTGGGAAAAGGGACACTTTCACCAAGGAGATTCTGATTCCACAGAATCAGAAGATGAGATCATCACAGAGAGCTTTTGAACCTTCCAGCCCCTGGACCTTTGGCAGTTCCTCCAGTGCATGAAGTCTTTGTAAGATAATTCCCATGCCATCTTGCATCTCATTTGAGGACAGTCTCTCGGCAGACTGTCTGACCCAACCTCTCCTAGACTCTAGCAATAAATGGATGCTGAAAAGGGAGATCTTTCTGGATCTCATTTATCAGTGGGGGGGGCTCCATACATGGATCTCTCTGCCTCTTCAGAGAACAAACAGCTGAACAAGCTCTGCTTCAGAACCCAGCAAACAGGACATGGACAAGTGGACACCTTCTTCAGATTAACAGACCACTTCCTTTAGGCTTCTCTAATGATATCCTTTATCCCCAGGGTGCTCCTAAAGGTGGGGTCAGACAGGACCAAAATTATTCTAACTGCACTTGTCTGGTCCAGGCAACACTGGATGTTCTTCGTGTTTCACTGTTGCAGCCATTACATTTGGGTTATCTTCTTGCAGGTAGCCCTCAGTCAGCCTGATTAACAAAGTCTTGGATCCTGCATCGGTTGCAGTCCCTTCTTCCAAGACGTCAGGTCGTTAGGGGGTATAAAACATGCAGCCGACGCCATTACATAAGTCTTTCTTGCCGTGCAATGCCCGAAGCAGAAGCAGTTCACAAGTGCCGGTCGGCCAACTCCTGAAATTTTCGTTTTTGAGTTACAGAACTGAAGTCTTCAACTAAAGCTAAGTACCCCATTGGGGAAACATTTTCTTTCTCCTTACTGATGTCAGTAAAAGTTAATAATTGCATTACTTGTGGAAAGCAAATACCTCATAAAGATTTTTATTCGTACTGTATTCCTTGCCTAGACCCTGACCACGACATACCTTGCTGTCGGTTTTGTGCTTTATTTAATCAGCGCACTATCCGTTGTTGGTATATTTTCGCCTCTAAATATTTCGGTTCTCGGTTTAATTATCCAAAAATGTCGTTGGTTAGCCATCCGACTACCGGGATTCCGAAAAAACACAAAGATAAAGACAGAGACAGGCCGCCGAGGTCCAAAACTGCCGACGACACTTCTCTTAAGCCAGTCGCCAGTTCACCGATACTCAGTGAGGTGCTTTCGCAGCACCTGATACCCGCTACTTCTGATTCGCAAGCCTCTACTGAGACCCATTCAGAGTTCGGTATGCCGCGAGATGCTTCAACTATGGAACCCGCGGATGTCTCTACCTTGGATGAGTCCGGAGCCGCTGTGCAGGCACCGGCATCTGAGGGTGTGTTCAGGCCTACGGACTTGCATATTAAACCGATGCCTCCTTCTTCACTTAGGCCTAAATCTCGAACCATGCCTAAAAAAATGACATCCAGGCCACATGCTCAGGCCTCTATGCCTAAAAAACAAATGATAAGAATGGCTGAAGATTTAATAACTATAATCAGGGGTAGCCAACCCCCCCTTTCTAAGAGGCCTAGGACTGAAGTTGTTTATGAATCTTCTGACGAGGATTCTGTATTTTCTGATTCTTCTGATGATCTGGATTTGCCCTTATCTACTTATGAGGATTCTGATGCAGAGGACTCCATTCCCTCTGCTTCCCCTCCAGAGAATTTTTCTTTTGGGGAATCCTTGCATACTCTAAGGGAGCATTTCCATTGGGAAAGCCAGGATTTTTCTGATTCAAAAAAAGAGGCTTAGAGATTTCTTACTCCTACCTCAGCATAGGCCTTTAGCTATTCCTCCTGTACTGGACATTGTTGATGATGCTTTTTCAGAATGCAGTTTGGCCCCTGATTCCTTGCCTCCTGCTCCCAGAAAACCTGACAGATACTACAGGGTCCCTGAATCACACAAGTTCCTTTTAAAAAAAATCCTATTGTGGATCCAGGGACTGTTTCACAGGGGCCCAAGGGCATTAAGGCTTCTACTGCTAAAAATCATACCCCTTCTGATAGAGAATCCAGGGCGCTGGATAGATGGGGTAAGAAGGTTTACACTTCTGCAACCTTGGCCATTAGGGCATTAAACTGCCAGTTTCAAATGTTAAAGTATCAGCAACATGTTATTGGGTTGCTTAAACAGAAAATTATGTTGATTCCTGACTGTGTGGAAAATAAAGAATTACAGGATTTAATGCATTCTGCTGAACAAGTTGGAAAACTCACTTTGCAATGTGGTTTTGATTCATTAGAGGCCTCTTGCAGGGCTGTTGTTACTGGATCTGTGCTCAGAAGGCATGCTTGGCTAAGGAGCAATCCTTGCCTGATCATGTTAAAGCTAAATTGTTGGATGCTCCCTTAAATCAGGACCGTCTGTTTGGCAACAAGGCTGAGGAAGTTCTTAAAAAGATGGAAGATAAAGCTAAATCTATGCAAACTGTTAAAGATTTCTTACAAGTTCAGCCTCCTAGATTTAGTAGGCACTGGCCCTCTAAGAATTGGTCCTTTCCAGCCCCTTCCAGGTTGTCTCAAGCCAAACCCAGACACAGCAAAAGCCCCAGGTTTCAGTCCCAGGTGACACACAGGACTTAGCAGTGGGGGGCCTCCACTTCCAAATCTGGGAGTAATAAGACTCCCCCCTATGGTAAACTGTCTCAATGACTTCCGTTTAAAATTTCCAAGCACTTATCAACTGACTTCCCCTTTTGGGGGGAAAGATTGCTCTTCATGCAAAGAACTGGGAACTCATTACCCAGGACAAATTGGTTTTAAATAGGGTGTCCCAGGGATACAGATTTGACTTCCACACACTGCCATCACCAAGCGGGTGGCCGGACCTACCCCTAAGTCAGTGGGCAGAGGCCCAAAAACAAGTACTTTCTTTCTTAAGCATGGGGGCTATTCAACTGGTACCGGAAGAGGAAAAGGGACAAGGTTTCTACTAGAGACTTTTCTTGGTACCCAGAAAAGATGATTCATGGCATCCTATCCTGGACCTGTCTACTCTAAACACCTTTTTGGAAATTCCAAAATTCAGGATGGTGACTCTTAAGTTACTTCCTATGCTAGGCAAAGATGCCTGGTTGGCAACACTAGATTTAAAAGAAGCATACCTGCACATCCCAATCAGGGAATCTTGCAGAAGATGTCTATGCTTCAAAGCAGGCTACACGCACTATCAGTTCTCTGCACTGCTCTTTGGCTTATCTACTGCACCCAGGGTATTCAAAAGTGCCTAGCTCCAGTTATTGCATTTTGCAGGCAAAGAAATATTCAAATATACCCATACCTGGGCGATTGTCTAATTCATGCAGAAAGCCAGGACATACTTTTGAATCATCTGGCCTTTGTACAAAGGGTTCTGACTTGTCTGGGGTACACCATAAACGAAAAGAAATCACACCTGGTACCCTGTCAACAGATTATATTCCTGGGAGCAAGCTTGACTACAACTTTCTAGATGGCTTACCTCACGCCAGAGAAACAAATTCATTTGACAACCTACTTCAAACAAGTTTCCACAAAAACCCTGCTGTCTGCAAGACAAATACTGCAAGCCTTTGGGGTTCATTATACCTTGCCTACGCCTAGAATTCCTTTGGTGGGCAGAGGCCTGCCACCAAAACAAGGGACTACCTTTCACACCACCCCCTGCCGCCCAAACCCTAACAACAGACACATGAGACTATGCATGGGGGGCTCACCTGGCAGGGAAGTGCATTCAGGGCAAATGGAACCCAAGTCAAATGCACCTGCATGTCAGTCAAAAAGAAATGTTAGCTGTACAGAATGCTCTGACAGCCTTCAAGGACCACATTCTTCCAGGACAACTTATGATAAAGATGGACAACACCACTGTTATGTGGTATATAAACAAGCAGGGGAGTACACATTCTTACCCCCTCTGCAGACTAGCCATGGCATTGTGGAACACAGCCTTGAGCTACCAAGTGCACCTCCAAGCTCAATTCCTGCCAGGAAAATTAAATACACTGGCAGACGGACTAAGCAGAAACCTCATGGACCCACACAAGTGGAAACTGGAACCAAGGATTTTCAATATGTTGACAAGCAAATGGGGGAGCCCAAATATAGACCTGTTTCCCTCTACCCAGAACTACGAATTGGACACATTTTGCACAAGGACTCCCCACAAGCAAGCCTGGAAAGTGGATGCTCTGTCCTTCAGCTGAAAAAAAACCTATCAGTCTATGCCTTCCCCCCTCTGCCTCTGCTTTCCAAAGTACTACTAAAAATCAAACAAACAAACCAAGGATGATTTTGATTGCTCCAGATTGGCCACGCCAGCACTGGGTAACCCCTCCTGCGCAGTGTGTCACAGTTATCCCCATGGCACCTGCCTTAGACTCCTTCCCTGTTCTCTCAGCAGGAGAACCAGATTATGCACCCTCAGCTTCTAACAGTGAACCTTGCAGCCTGGCTAATTACATAATCTCTCCTCTACCATTCCTCAGTAAACCTGTGATGGATGTCATTTTAGAGGCAAGGAGGCCTAGTACTAGAAAATCGTATGCTGAAAAATGGAAAAGATTCTGTGCCTGGAACCAATCTCAAGGGATGAGCACAGCAGCGCCCAAGCTCAGATTTTACAATACGTAAGTGAGATGCTTCACAAGGGCCTGTCTTTTTCCTCCATTAAAATCCATGCCTCAGCCATTTCAGCTCATTATAGCACAGAACCTCCCCTCTTCTCTCATCCACTGCTCAGGCAGTTCCTCAGAGGGGCCAAAAATTTGATAGCACCCAGGAGAGCTCCAACCCCAGCCTGGGATCTTAATTTTGTTTTGGAGAAACTCACTATACCACCTTTCGAGCCAGCTGCTACTACAGACTTAAAATTTCTTTCTTGGAAAACAGCTTTTCTTTTAGCAATCACTTCAGCTAGAAAGGTTTCTGAATTACAGGCCATTATGGCAGTGGAGCCTTTCATCATCTTTCATGCGGACAGGGTGTCCCTCAGAACCAATCCATCCTTCATGCCTAAGGTGGTATCCAGTGTGTCTCTTAATCAGTCTGTTCATTTGCCAACCTCCTTTCCCACTCCACAGAATAAAGGGGAACGGCTTCTACATTCCTTAGATGTGCACAGACAACTGAGATTCTACTTGGACAGGACTAAACCTTAAAGGAAATCTGAACAACTGCTGGTGGCATTTGCTGCAGGGGCAGAGGGGAAGGCTATTTCAAAGCAATCCATTACATTCATTTCTGCTATAAGCACCATGGAAAACCTATCCCCCAGGGGATCAGACTTCACTCCACCAGGGCTGCATCTACCTCTACAGCCTTTCTCAGAGGCGTTCCTACCAGGAACATCCTAGAAGCTGCTACCTGAAGTTCTGTGCATACTTTCACCAAACGTTATCATTTGACAATTTTCTCTAAATCCAGAGCTGGCTTTGCCACTGCAGTCTTGCAGGGCCTTATAGCTGGTCCTAATGCTATCTAAATTCCTCCTCTCAACTATAGCTTTGGGAATCTACCCAAATGTAATGACTGTAACAGTGAAACACGAAGAACATAGTACAGTTGTGTACACTTAACATAAATGTAGATGTTAGAGTGTATTCACTGTTGCAGTCAGGGCTACCCTCCCTCCAGCCAGCCCCCTAACTTCTTTTGGCTATACCTCTAGCTTCCTTTACTATGCTTAAAAGCCTTTTTGGTGTATTTGCTTTTTTGTTGGAGGTATGTCATTGTACCTTTATATTTAATTGCTCCCCATTAGGGGGGCACCTGACATCTGGAGCAAGAAAAACTGATGTAGTGGCATCAGCTGCATGTTTTATAGCCCTGACAACCTGATGTCATGGAAGAAGGGACAGCAACCGACGCAGGACCCAATACTTTGTTAATCAGGCCGACTGAGGGCTTCCTGCAAGCAGATAACCCAAATGTAATGACTGCAACAGTAAATACACTCGAACATCTACATTTATGGTAAGTGTACACAACTGTACTTTCTCCCTTTTTTTTCTCTCTCAGTGGGGGTGGGGGGATCATGGATCTTTTCACTCAGAACAAGAGGCCTGTAATTGGATCTGTTTCTAATTCCCGAATGGCCACTTCATTAAACGATGGAACATCGAGATGAACTTGCAGAAAAATGTATTTTACAAACACCCGAATCACCGTAATGTAACTCCAGGAAATATCCAATTGTCCACCAACACTTTAAAATGAAACCAAAGCAAATCAAACCCACCCAAGTGGGGGGCTTTGCCCTCCATACCCCCCTAACCAAATATACCAACTCCAAGATCTCACTGTAGTGGAGAAAAGGGCAAGGTTCCTCTTGGTGGCCAAGTGGTTAGTTTCCTGGAATTACATTATGGTGATTTGGGTGTTCATAAAATTGACTTTTCAACGTCATCTCGATGTTCCATTGTTCGATGAAGTTGGCTGTTCAGGATTTAGAAGTAAATCCTTGTAACTTCACAGCTTGGAGGATTGTTTTTTTTTTACCCCATCCAGCTTACCCTACACTCAAGTTGTCTCTGTTCTGAAAGAGGCCAGAAAACCAAACACTAGAAGGTCTTACTTAGCTGAATGGAAAATATGTTCTTTCTCATGTCAGCCCAAATGTTTTCTGTCTTCACAAGCTAATATATCTCAAATACGTGAAGATCTCTGCTACCTAGTCAAATAAGGGTTATCCTATTTCCAGTATCAAGGTTGATGCCTCTTCCCTCTCAGCCTGCCTTCCAAGGCCCCCCACCCATGTTTCTCTTATCCACACTTAAAGCAATTTTTTAAGGGATTATTCACCTATGACCTTCTAGAAGAGAATCTGATACTCCCTAGGACTTGAAAAACTCACTCTGCTGCCATTTGAACTGTCAGCTTCTGCTCCTGTCAAGCTTTTAACATGGAAAACTGCACTGCTTTGCTCTGCTCTGCACTGCTTCTAGCTCTCACCTCCTTTGTGTCTCTAAGCTCCAAGCCCTAGTGTGCAATGTGCCCTTCTTGATCTTCCACAAGGATAGGGTTACCATTAAAACAAACCCCTTGTTTATACCTGGGATGTTTTCAGAATTATTCTTGAATGAAGTCATTCACCTCCCTTTTTGTTCTTCCTAAATCCACAAAGTAAAGGAGAAAGGATTCTGTATTCCTTAGACATTCACAGACAGTTGAGATAACTTTTGCAGGACGAATTTCTCTAACAGCTCAGGCTAACTGTTGGTAGCTTTTGCTGAAGGTAAGCAAGGGAAAACTGTGACAAAACAGAGTAGTTCTAAATGGATTGCTAGTTGCATCACCCCTTTTTTTCTTCTCAACATGGCAAACAACAACTTTGGAAAGACGGAGCTCATTGCACCAAGCATAAATCTACCACTACTGCTTTTCTAAAAGCAGAGTCAACTCAAGCCATTCTAGAGGCTGTAACTTCGTGATCTTTCCATACTTTCACTAAACATTACCACTTTTGCTCAGTTTTGAAGGCTACAGCAGGGTTCGCCTCTACGGTTTGACAGAGAGTTTTATCCCCAACCAATATTTCTGTTCAGCCACCCTCTAAAAAGTTCTGTGAGCCTTCCTAAGAAGCTGTACAGCAACATAGACTGTATTGAACATATTACAGTAGTGTCTACACTTACTCTAATTGCAGATATTTGAGTAGATTTGCACTACCATTTCTCACCCTCCCTCCCTTCCCCCTCTCTTCTTTCTTGAATCCTTCCCTTGAGTCGTGTTGGATCTCACTTCCCATCGTCATCATCCCCCATTTTCTTCCTGTTGCATTGGAGTCATTGACATTTGGGAAGGTCATGCTATTACTCTGGATCATTAGACTCTGTACCCCTGATAAGAAAGACCTGAAGATGGTACCAGCTGATGCTCTCTTATACCGTGACATGTGGGTGTTGGTCTGTACAGATATCCGACGGCTGGGGGATGGTGAAAAGAAGAGGCATTTCATGTGGATGTTGATAATTCAGGAATTTCTTCTCAGTCTGAACAGTCTAATTCTGAAGAGAGCATAACTTCATATTTCCCTCTTGAATGTTTATCTTTTTCTGAGACTTTATACAAGATGAAAGAGTTTTTTCAGTGGGAGCAGAATGAAACTTCTATTGCAGAGAATATGTACTATGATTTGTTAGTTGGATATGCTTAAATCTGCTGCTGTTACTCCTGTGTTGCCTACTTTAGAGTGTTTTTTTCTTATTGCATCTAGTTTGCCTAATAGTCTTCGTCCTGTCCGTAGGAAGCTTGATAGGATAAAAGGGTACATCAGACTCTCATGTATTTATTTTCCATCCCTAAAGCAGATCCAGAAGTAGTTCTCCATCTAAAATTGGTGTTCCTAAAGAGATTACAGCTGTTAACCTCATTCCCTCTGACAAGGATGATAAAGCTTTTGACAAGTTGGGGAAGAAAGTTTATAGTTCATTCTTCTGTCAGAGGAGGTATGGGCTGAACGTCAGGAGTGCTACCATCATCCATGGGCTTTGGGGATTTTTTTACTTGGCCTATAACCCCACCCCTGTTTGCCTGGTACTACACTAGGAGTGGCTAGGTGTAGGAAACTACAGTATGCACTGCTGCCGGCCATTAAAGGGGGTGCACTGAGACATCTGTCCCACCTTCAGCCAGATGTCTAACCTTCCTGAGTTCCAGCTTTCACTAGAACTCCACTAGAGAGATGTCATCACACACCTTCTCCCCCCAGGATAGGAACACCCCATCATCTGTGCCATCTGTATCAAGTGGTTGAGCCACTAATAAAACTCGGGTTTTGTTTCCTAGCATTATTAATTCAGGGCTCTTGCCTCCCTTTAATCTAGGCAAAAAAGCTCTGAAGAGATTTGTACTCTTGTCTTTTTAGGGAGCTACCCTCAAACTCCAAGCAGAGCACGTGGAAGGTGCCCAAAGCTTTGAAAGCTGGACTGTCACAAATGGGTAGGACCCAAAGAAACTTAGGCTATTACAACATTGATCTATTAGAATATCTGCTGTTATGGTACATTTACTTAAACAACTCTACTTTTTAAAGTCAACTAAAAACTTATCCTGTGTTTTATACATAACACTCCCCTGTGACTTTCTCTTTACCTGTACTGTGCTGTCAGTCCCTGATAGGGAGGATGGTTTTCAGCCTGCAGTTCAAACTGTTGCTTGTCCTCAACCCAGTCTACTTTTCCCTCCTTAGTTATTTGCTCCTGATGCCTTGGACATTTTGCTATTTTTTTTCTAGTAAATACCAGCCCCTTCCACTTATTTTCTATACCTCTACTTGCAGTCATCCCTAATGGTAAAATCCCCTTTCTCCATTCTTGTGTTGGCTTATTTCTTAGAATACTTTCTGCCACTTTATAAGTGTTAGTATTCTTTATAGTTATTGTTCTTCTTAAGGGCCTGCATCCAAAGTCCTTACACTTTTCTTATTTTTTGGCCTCCACCACCCAAATGTCAAGTTTTGTCATCATATCTTTCCACTTTTTTATTGGTAACTTATTTATTATGTGTATGAATATTAACTGCATAGCTCTATAAAGTACCCCATTAAGTCAGGTAGTTCTAAAGCATCTTATTACTATGGGAGGAAACTTAACTCTTTCCCTCTACCCTTACTAAATAAATTACTTCAGCTCTTCATTAATTATGCTCCACAACTTCTCTTCTGATTGATGAAAATACACGTGACCTGTATATGAAACTAAAGGGAGTTAGAAATATTTTAACTGATTGCATGTTACTTACTATCCACACCCATAATCAAGAGATTCCAACTTCAGAATTTTTGTATTGCCTTTTCTTTGGTGTTTTCTCACATATCCTTAGGTGCCAAACTAGAATCCTTTTTAATCCATACACCTAAGTATTTAATCTTATATCCCCATGGATATGGGTATTGCTGAAACTAATTTATGTATGGGTGAGTAGTTTTGTGCTGTAGCTTTTGTTTTGTCTTCATTTGCTTGATACAGCTTCAAAATATTGCACAACACTGAAATGTCTTTTTTCTGGATTTATCAAATGTGTAATATCTGCAAATAAAGATTACTTTTCTTGATTGCCATACCAGCTATCTTTGAATTTATGAGACCCTTATTTTCATACATTGTACAAATTCACTCTATTATTCTATCAGGGAGTGCAAATACTACCATTGGTTGTTTATATAGTCTCAGCTGACTCTACTGAATGTCTTCTCTGCCTCCATTTTCAATTTATCCTACTGCCTAAGTTTATCTTCTGAAGAAATGCCCGTCTTCCCTAATAACTATTGAATCACATATGCTACCCTTTCCTTAAATTTATTTCTTTGTAACAAATAAATAGGAAAGCGCCAGTGTCTCACTTTTCCATTATTGTATTGCATATTTACTCTAGGTCCCCCAATACATACTCTGCATTGCGAGTCAGGTTCCAGTCCCCACCTATAAATAGTATTCCCTGCTGGAAGATAATTATTTTGCCCTCATAGTAGTGGTTTTAGGTGGAATATAAATACATGCCTATGTAATCCTCCTTCCCTGCCATTAGCTCCTTTATTACTATAAATCAACCAGTATTGTCTTTCTTCTCTTCTCCTGTCAATATTGGAACCCCCCTTTTTACTTTGTTCCAGATGTACTGCTGAATATCCATTCTGAAGCCCTTTCTTTATAAAATTCACATGTTCATTTCTATCCAAATGAGTCTCCTGTGACATTGCTATTTACACCCTACACTTCTTTTGCTTAACATTATTAAATCCCAGTTTGCGTAAAGACTTAGTTTATATATACATTAATAAAAAAGAAAACAAACCATAGAGACATTTTAATTACTGTTATGCAATATTCATATAAATTTTCTTTTTAATAGTCATTCACTCCACCCTTGCATACATTTCTCAATTCCTGCCTTCCTTTAAACCTCACACCTCCTCCCACAGATTCTATTTATTTTTATGTAATTCATATCCAGTATCCCAGCCCAAAGGACTAAGGAATCATTTCCTCAGTTGCAACTATTTGCTTCCCCAGCATTTCTGAAATGTTACCCCGCAGTGATTTTTTTAAAATCTGCCAACTTGTTACACTCCCAGAAAACATGATGATCATCATTCCCGATGTTGCTATTTTATTTAAGCTATACGAGTTGTTTCCTTTCTAACAAACAGCAGACTAATTTCAAAATGCTTTGTCTCTCTCTCTCTACAACTTCACTTTGAATATTGATATGCTAATCCCAAGGAAGGAAAACAGCAGTCAGACTGAAGATTTTTTTCAGTACTTTTTGCTGTCAAGAAGCAGCATCTCCTGTGCTTCACAGGAGCAGCAGCTGGCTAAGAGTTTCATTTTTGTAAGGTATGTTTCCATTGGGGAACCATCCACACAGAAACTATTGCCCTTTAAAAAAAAAAATTAAAGCACGTTTTATTTTTTGACTAAAATCATTATTTCTCCATTAAGAAACTCAGTATTTTTTCACTATATAAAGCCGAAAGACAGTAGATATGAAGTTTCCTGCCAGGCACCACTACTTGTGGTTATTCGTGTCTGTTGAACTAATTGGGCTTTTTTGTTAGAATTATTTACTGCTTCTGTAAACTTTTTTATTGGGTGGGGGACAAAAAGTGTTCTAGCAGGAGTGTATCCATCAGTGTAGTGCTTATGCTTACTTCATGACAGCCTACCTGCCATATTGATTTCTGCCAGCATACTTTAAGTGTTGAACAAGGTACTAACAGGGAAGTGGTGTTCTGCTTGTGCTAACTTCTTGTGTAGGAACTGGTAAAAGTGTTGTGAATGAGTCTGCTGTTTGTGAACACTCAGTGACAACTTATCTTCTGACCAACTTGCTCCAGTAGCACTTACTGCCTTTGGCTCCTCTTCACCTGGCTACAGCATGGATATTTATTCTGGTCCTAATGGTTCTCCTGCCGTACCTAGAAAGAAAAAAAATCACTTCACAATGAGTACTTGCTGTTGTTGCGAACTTGGTCTGTCCCTTAGCCAACAGTGGGTGAACCTGCAGTGGCCATTGTTTGTTCCACAGACCATTCATTTACCTCTCTGGCTTCCTCTGTTGTGGCTGTTTTGGCCATCATGAACAGGGGGTCAGCCATGTTCTCTTCAGCTGTCCCATGTCCGATATGGAAATGAGAGAGCAGTCTTATTTAGGTCTGTGAGACACTCCGGGAGTCTACCCTTCTTGGGGTAACTGAG
The DNA here is from genome assembly GCF_019279795.1 of Protopterus annectens. NCBI lineage: Eukaryota > Metazoa > Chordata > Ceratodontiformes > Protopteridae > Protopterus > Protopterus annectens. Next base: position 451,618,980 of record NC_056739.1, read on the forward strand.
GCAAGAGACCATTAAACCAGGCAGATGTCTCTTCTTCGAGTCGGTCTGCCACATGAATTCCTATTAAGAAAAAAGATTAAGCATTGGTCATCTAAAGAAGTAATTATAGTTAAGAAAATTTTCATACCTTGGCAAGGCAAGCATTATAGTACACAACAGCTGTTATAGGTGGACTTCCTCTGTAAAGTAATTCCTGTGTAAACTGGGTGTGATGATTGACTTTGACAGTGATAGGGCTTCTTTTTGTACAGATTCCCAAACCCAGCTCTCTGCTTGGAAGTAGAATATTAGTTCTTATTCTTGTGTGGAGGAATTTTCTTTTAATCAGACCCATAGCCAGCATGAATGAGGTATTTTTATGGAAATAGATGCTCCCCCTGAAATGAGGTACTGTGATATGTTAAAAGTGGGTATACCTCATTCTTCCTATACTGCCAGCACGGGAAGATGTGTTGAATGATGCCTGTAATCACCTTCATCTTGATACTCATCTGTCAGTACTTAAAAAAGCAGATAAACTGTTTAAGGTACTTCAGGCTAATACATTTCTTTCCTATCATCTTGGATCTGATCCAGCAGCAATTTCAACTTTATCTCATGCTGGCAACAGGTTGGTCCTTAACACAAACTCTCCTCCTTATGACAAAGAAGGCAAGATGTTAGACTTGCATATGTAAGAGTATGTTTTCTTCTACTTTAACCGTAAGAATTCCGAATTACCAGACCTATATGTGAAAGTTAATACTTTATCATATGGACTGTCTGAGGGAATTGGCTACTACTCTTCCTACAAAAGAAAGCTCCTTTTTGAACAAACCATTTCTACCCTGTCCCAGGTATCTAAACATGCTTTGAAAATTGTGAATGATTGTGCAGATACTGTGTTTAGGGACGCTGCTATTGCTGGTGTTGAAATGATATGCTTGTTTATGTATCCTAAAGTTTTTTGATAAGATAAAGTCTAAAATCTTAGATTCTGCGTTAGCTAAGGAGGCATTGCTTGACTTTTTTTCTTACCCAGGTCGTCAAAACAATATGATGAAAGGAAGAAATTGATTTAGAGAGTTTCTGAGATTTGTCATATACTCCAATATAAAGTATTATAGACCTCGCTCTTTCACAAAAGAACCCAATAAGTAAAACCAGTCTTTTTCTGGCAAACAAGATGCTAAAAAGAGATGGCCAGAGGGGGAAGTAAGAAGAGAGGGGTCATTTCAGAAAAGGACAGATGACATTACATAATGACTATGCCAGTATTCACTTCTTCCCCTTCCCTGGCCTCTGGCCAATATTTCTGCAAATCTGTCCCATACACTGGTCCTACACACATACACACACACACACACACACACACACACACAAAACAAAAAGATTATTTCATATTCCTGGGTACTAAAAGTGGTTACAGATGACACTAGATCCAAAAACCTCCTCTTAGAGGAATTTCTCCTCACCCTCTGAACCAAATGGAATTTTTTTTCCTTAGGTTCTTCAGTCTTTAGACGCCCCATGAGCAATAGAACCAGTGCATGCAAGTGAAAGGGGTAGAGAGTTCTATTTCAGAATGTTTCTAGTACCAAAGAAAGAGGCCTCTTGAAGGTCAGTCCTAGATCTTTCATTTCTAAATGTGTGTGTAAAAGTACGAAAATTCACAATGTTGACCTTTATGAACCTGTTATCCTTCATTCCTCCTATGAGTTACTTGGTAACACGAGATTTAAAGGCTGCTTATTACCACATTCTCATAGCCACAAGATTCAGGAAACTTCTAAATTTTTTTTAATGGGTCACATTATCAGTTCTGTGCATTACCCTTTGGTTTATCTATAGCTCCAAAGGTGTTTACAAAATGCCTAGCTCAAGACATAGCTTATTACAGACTAAAGGACATTCACATTTTCCTTATTGGAACAACTTACTTATCTTTGTGAGATTCTTAGCCAGATGTCAAGAGTCATTAACTTGGGTTATGCTTCCTTTGACTAGTCTAGGCTTCCAGATAAATACTGCAAAATCCTCTGACTCCATCTCACAGGATTATGTTTCTGGGCTGCCTTCTAAATACTTCTGTTCAGGTGGCCTTTTTGAAACAAGAGAAGGTGGATTTTTATCTGAGATCTTTCCTGAACTTCAGTCAGTCTCAGACTTCTGCAAGAGAATTTTCCCAGGATAGTAGGGTTCATGGCATCTGTGATTATCATTATTCTCCAGCCAGGTTACACATGAGAATGACCCAGCATTTGCATTCTGTAGAGTACCACATTTCAGTTTCAGGCTTTATAAAAAAAGAACTGCATTGGTGAAGATAAATTCAGCTAAGCCTAGGCCTCCCATTATCTCATCGGACGTCAAACCAGTCTCACCACATACACATCAGATTTCACTTGGGGAGTAGTTTCATGGAGTTAAAGGTGCAGTGCCTGTGGAGTCTTTCAGGCCAACCAAAGCACATAAGCGTAAAGGATATTTTAACTGTTAGCCATGCCTTGATGTCTCTTCTTTACCTTTGATCCACAGAACCTCTTCAAATGATTGTAGACAATACCACAGCCATGTGGTACAAGGTCATGTGCTCTATGCAGGTTGCCTTTGATGGCTTGGGAATTAGCTATTTAGCATTCCTTAATCCTTCATGCATCTTACATTCTGTCAGAACAAAACACAGGTGGCAGACAAGCTGAGCAGGTCCAGCACAGACCTACACAAATTTAAATTGAATGATGAGGGCTTCCAGGATCTGATCCTGTTGTGTGGAGTGCCTCAAGTAGATCTGTTAGCCTCCTTTCAAAACCAGCAACTAAAATTTTGCTTCAAAGTTCCTTGCAAGCAAGCCTGAAAAACAGATGCATTTTCATTCCTGTCTTTTCCACCGACAACCATGGTAATTCTGAAGATTCAAAAGGATACCTCAGAAATCATTTTTGTGATCCCTTTTGGTCCAGGCAGCATTGGTCCTCCTTTCTTATAGAATTATCCAAGGGCAGTTAACACAAGCTTCCTCACAGACTGGATCTACTCATACTAGACACTGGGAGTTGGATCAACCCCAATCTCCATCACCTTCAGCTGAGTGCCTAAGTGATTCATTTCTAATAACTTTTATGGACTTATTTCATGAGGGTGTGCAGCAAGTACTAATCTAAGGCAAGAAGTCCTGCTAATAGAAAATCCTACTTTGGTAACCAAAAGCATTTTTCCACTTGGTGCCTAACTAATAACCAGGGTCCTATCAGGAATTTTGTACCATTGGTGTCCAAATATTTGTCTGAGTTACTTTCCTCCGGGCTTTCTTATATCTTTGTAAAGGTTCATGATGTTCTTCTTGTTTCACTGTTGCAGTCATTACATTTGGGTAATCTGCTGGCAGGTTGCCCTCAGTCGGCCTGAATTCCAAAGTCTTGGGTCCTGCGTCGGTTGCTGTCTTCTCTTCCATGACATCAGGTCGTCAGGGCTATAAAACATGCAGCCGACGCCATTTTCTCCAGTCTTTCTTGCCGCGCGGTGCCCAAAGCAGAAGCATTTCGCAAGTGCCGGTCAGCCGACTACTGAAATATTCGAGTTTGAGTTTCAGAACCAAAGTCTTCACTAAAGCTAAGTACCCCGTTGGGGAAACTTTTTTTCTTGCTTTTTACCAATGTCAGAAAAAGTTAATAATTGTATTACTTGTGGAAAGCAAATACCTCATAAGGATTTCCATCTATACTGTGTACCTTGCCTAGGCCCTGATCACAACGTGCCTGGCTGTCGGTTTTGTGCTAGATTTAACCAACACACTATTAAGCGTCAGTATATTTTTGCATCAGAGTATTTTGGAAACAGATTTAACTACCCAGAAATGTCGTCGGATAGTAATCCGACTACCGGAGTACATAAAAAACGCAAAGAAAAGGACAGAGAAAGGCAGTCGAGATCCAAAACTGATGACGAAGCTTCTCCTAAGCCAGTCGCCAGTACTCAGTGAGGTGCTTTCGCAGCCCACGATACCTGCTACCTTCGAGTCGCAGGCCTCTACCGACACCCATGTGGAGTCTGGCATGCCTCAAGATACTCAAGGTATTGGAACGACGGATATATCTCCTTGGGATGGGTCCGAAGCCGCTGAGCAGGCACCGGCTTCTGAGGGTGTATTCAGACCTCAACATTTGTATATCAAACCGATGAAAGCTGAAAAACCAAAGACAAAAGCAACTTCTAAAACTAAAAAACTGATGTATGAGCCATGTGCACAGGCCTCTATGCCTAAAAAACAGATGATCAAAATGGCTGAAGACCTTATTACCTTGATCAGGGATACCCATCCCCCTCCTGATAAGAGGCTTAGGCAAGACACTGATTATGAATCTTCAGATCAGGTTTCTATTTCTTCTGATTCCTTTTCTGATCAGGAATTTTCTGATCAGGAATTATCTATACCTCCATATGAGGATTCTGATGCTGAGGAGTCTATTCCATCTGCATCTCCTCCTGAGGATTATTCATTTGGAGAAACCTTGCATACTTTGAGGGAGCATTTTCTCTGGGAGAGTCAAGACTTCTCAGAATCAAAAAAGAGGCTCAGGGATTTCCTTCTTCCTCAGCACAGGCCTTTAGCCATTCCCCCTGTTTTAGACATCGTGGATGATGTGTTTTCACAGTCAAGCTTGACCCCCTGACTCCTTACCTCCAGCTCCGAGTAAGCCTGACAGATACTATAGGGTCCCTGACTCGCATACATTTTTATTTAGAAACCCTGCTGCTGATCCTGAAACGATTTCACAGGGTCCAAAGGGAGTTAAGGCCTCAACAGCAAAAAATCCTATCCCCTCTGACAGAGATTCAAGGGCACTGGACAGATGGGGAAAAATGTTTATACATCTGCAACCTTGGCAATCAGGGCCTTAAACTGTCAATTTCATATGCTTAAGTACCAACAACATGTTATGGGACTGCTGAATGTGATTTCAGAATGTGCAGAAAATAAAGAATTGCAGGAATTAGTGCATGCAGCTGAACAAGTTGGAAAGCATACTTTGCAATGTGGTTTTGATTCCTTAGAGGCCTCCTGCAGGGCCGCAGTTACGGGATCTGTGATTGGGAGGCATGCCTGGTTAAAGGGACAGAATTTGCCTGATCATGTTAAAGCAAAATTGCTAGATGCACCTTTACAGCATGATTCTCTGTTTGGTATTAAGGCAGAAGAGGTTTTAAAGAAAATGGAAGATAAAGCTAAGTCTATGCAAACTGTTAAAGACTTCTTACAAGTGCAGCCACCAAGATTAAGTAGACACTGGCCTACAAAAAACTGGTCCTTTCCTTGGTCAGACAGAGCTCAAAGGGGCAAATCCAGACGCCCTAAGGGTTCCAGATACCAGGCGCAAAATTCATACAGGTCAAAGCAATGGGGCGCTTCCACCTCCAAATCTGGAGGGGATAAAGCGCAAACCTACAGAAAGCAATCCCAAGGACTTCCCTCTGCCTACACCAAGCACTTATCTTTTGGCAGCACCCTTAGGGGGAAAACTAACACTTTTTGCTCAAAATTGGTAGTTAATAACTCAGGACAAGTAGGTACTAAACATCGCATCACAGGGATACAGATTTCATTTCCACACTCTGCCAATGGCAAATGGTTGGCCAGATCTGCCAAAAAATCAATGGGCAGAGGCACAGAAACAGGTTACATCCCTCATGGATATGGGGGCCATTCAGACAGTACCAGAATAGGAAAAAGGACAAGGTTTTTACTCAAGACTGTTCTTGGTACCCAGAAAGGACAAGGCCTGGCAGCCAATACTGGATTTATCAATTTTGAACACATACCTGGACATTCCAAAATTCAAAATGCTGACTTTGCAGCAGCTTCTGCCCATGCTGGGCAACAATGCTTGGCTGGTGACTTTAGACCTAAAAGAGACATACCTGCATGTCCCAATAAGACAATCATGCAAAAGATACCTCAGATTCAAGGCTGGCTTAATGCACTACCAGTTCTCTGCACTGCCCTTTGGCTTATCTACTGCTCCCAGTGTCTTTGCAAAGTGCCTGGCACCAGTAATTGCATTTTGAAGACAAAAAAGTATACAAATATATCCTTACTTGGACGACTGTCTCATTCAAGCAGAGAACAAGGACACTCTTCTTTGACACTTGGCATTTGTGAAAAGGCTTCTAACATGCCTAGGGTACACAATGAACGAAAATAAATCACAACTGGTACCCTCTCAAAAGATGACATTCCTTGGTGCAAGCTTGAATACAACTGCCCAGATGGCTTACCTCATGCCAGACAAACAAAGGCAACTGACTACATACTTCAAACTGATGGCAACCAAAACCCAGTTATCTGCAAGACAAATTCTGCAGGCTCTGGGCTTCATGGCATCCTGCATCCTACTAATTCCATTTGCAAGACTGCATATGAGGAAACTTCAATGGTACCTAAAAAGTTTATGGAGTCAGCATTCTCACAGTCTGGAAGCAATGATTCCTCTCATTCCCTGCCTACAACAGGAGTTTTTATGGTGGGCAAAGGCATGTCACCAAAACATGGGACGGCCCTTCACTCTCCCCCCTGCCAGCCAAATCTTAACAGACGCATCAAATTATGCCTGGGGGGCCCACATGGCAGGAAGATGCATTCAGGGCATATGGACCCCAAAACAAATGCATCTACATATCAGCCAGAAAGATATGCTAGCTGTTCAAAATGCCCTAACAGCCTTCAAGGACTTACTTCATCCAGGACAACTACTGATAAAGACGGACAACACCACAGTCATGTGGTATATAAACAAGCAAGGGGGCACACACTCATACCCCCTTTGCAGATTAGCCATGGCACTGTGGGACACAGCTTTGACTTACCAAGTACATCTTCAAGCTCAATTCCTGCCAGGAAAAAATACACTGGCAGACGATTTAAGCAGAAACCTTATGGATCCTCACTAATGGGAACTAAACCCACAATTCTTCAGCATGATAACAGAGAAATGGGGGAGCCCAGACATAGATCTATTTGCCTCTCCTCAAAATTATCAATTGAAAAGATTCTGCACAAGGACTTATCACAGACAAGCATGGAAAGTGGACGCCCTATCCTTCAGTTGGGAAAACCTATCAGTTTATGCCTTTCCTCCTCTGCTTTTTCTCCCCATGGTCCTCCTAAAAGTCAGACAAGAGAAACCAAAGATGATACTAATTGCCCCAGACTGGCCCTGCCAGTACTGGTACCCAATCCTAAGGAACTTGTCTCAATACCCAGCTTGGACCTTACCTCAAAGACCTCAACTACTGTCCCAGCAAAGCAATCAGATCCTGCACAATCAGCTACAGACACTGAACCTGGCAGCATGGCTGATCATGTAGTTATACAAACAACACCTCTCAGTAAAGCTGTGATGGATGTCATTTTGGAAGCCAGAAGGCCTAGTACTAGGAAATCTTACGCTGACAAATGGAAGAGATTATGTGCTTGGAATCGAGCACAAGGAACTGATACAGCAGAACCAAATATTCCACAGAGATTACGATCCTTAACTGAGATGCTTGACAAAGGCCTTTCTTTCTCATCAATTAAAATCCATGCCTCTGCCATTTCGGCTCATTACAATACAGAGCCACCAATTTTTTCTCATCCTTTACTAAAGCAGTATCTTAGAGGAGCCAAAAATGTAAGGCCTCCTAGAAGATCACCATTACCTGCATGGGACCTCAATTGTGTATTGGAAAAGCTCACCCTGCACCCTTTTGAACCAGCTGCTACTGCTGATATAAAGATGTTATGTGATCCTATCCCGCCTACATTCTGTACTGATGGGTTCGGAGCCGATCCTCGGCTCTGACTCGGCACGTTATACTATAGAGCGAAGTCTCTAATTGGCTGAGCTATTCTACATCCCAGGATGCACCACCACTACTTCCCCAGATCTCGTTTGCCGCTTGACAGCAATAGACGTGGTCTCGACTTGGCTGGGCTAAGTACTCTTTACTGACAAGTTTTCTGTCAGAATTTCTCTAATTTTTCACCCAAAAGCTGTTTTAACAGCTACTTATCACTTGTTGAGTGTTTTGTTTGTGGAAAAAGTTGTGTGAATTTCTTGGCGTTAGGTTTCCGCTTTAACTGGTAGGGGTTCCCTCGCGCTCTACTTCGGGCCGTGTTCAGGCCTTGGTGTTGTAAAAATTGTTGTATAATTTTTTGTGTGGTATTTGTTTCTCTAATGTCTAGGTCCCGTTTTAGTTAGAGGGGCCTTGCCCTCGCGCTCTGTTAGAGCGTTGTTATAGTTTCACCTGTGTCCTGCTTAAGTTAGAGGGATTTGGCTCTCTGTGTGCTTAGTTTTTGTCCCTAGTTGGTTTTGGTGTCTTCCTAGTGATGTCGAAGGAACACAGACCTTCGGGTTTTAAAAAATGTACCAAGTGTGGGTACAAAATGTCGATAACGGATGATCACACTCTGTGTGTTTATTGCTTAGGGCCTAAGCACCTTCAAGAGTCGTGTAGTGTATGCCACGCTTTTTCTTCCCGTGTCCTCCAAGAGAGGAAAAACAAATTGATATTGAAAGGGATGATCACCCCTTCCTTTGAGGAGGCTTTATCTTCTTCCCCCTCTCCCTCCAGGAAGAAGACGTCTTCGGCTCCGACCAGTCTGTCGGAGCCGACAGCAAAGAAATCAAGGCAGGCTTCTCCGTTGGCTCCACGGACTTCGGAGCCGAGGTCGGAACGGTCTGCCTCGGTGCCTCCAGCCTCGACTCCTCTGTCCTCGGAGCCGAGAACTCGAGCATCGAGAGGTGGGTCACCTTCTTCGGCTCCAATGGTTTCGGAGCCGAGAAAGGTCGCACACTCAGACTCTTCTACCTCGGCGCCAAAGTCCCCGTCGGCTCCGAGGGAAATTGCTGTGCTGGTGGAATCTCCCTCGGCGCCGATACTACTTGAGACTATTCGGAGCCGGTCCCCCAGTCTTTCGGAACCGGCGGAGAAGTCAACTCGGGCCCGATCGGTCTCTTCTCGGTCCTCGAGGATGTCCGATTCGGATATTGACAGGGTACTTCAAAGGCTGTTTCAGTCTCCAGTCTTCCAAAAGTTAGTATCGGCTCCAGCCCAGTCGGCTCCGGAGCCGATTGTCCACCCTGTTGTTTTGGTTCCTCCTCCAACAGCCTCGGCACCGTTGGAGTCGGTGGAGGTTTTCGGGTCGGCTCCGACCCTTACTCCAACCCCGACCTTCGGGTCGGAGTTCGGTACACGGACCTCCTCGGTCGGCCCCGGGGGTGACGTTTCGGGTCCGATGCTTTCGGTTCTGAGCCTCCCTCTCGGTGCTTTGGTTGTGGGAGGGCCTTCTACTGTTGTGGCCTCGGGGGTCGGACCTTCCCAGGACTCTGGGGGTCCGGCCTTCAGGGCCATGAGGAGTGCTTTAGCCAAATCTTCCTTGGCTACCTCCACCATCTCTCCGGCACCTTCCCTTGGCATGGAGACTTGTTCCTTTGTTGTCCCCCTGTCTCAAGACAGCGGAGCCCTGGGGCCTGAGGTCACTCCCATTGGGGATTCCTCCCTTCCTGGGGGTCCTTCCGAGGCTTCTTCGGAGGAACCTCCCAGGAAGAGACAGTGTAAGAGGAAGCACGTCGACTCGCCTGATGAGTCTCTCACCTCAGACACCGACCTCGATGATGCGGAGGGGTCCCCCAAGTCATCCTCGGACGATGTCTCCTTTGTGGACATCTTAGAAATCCTCAAACAATGAGGCGACTGGCAATCCAAACCCCCTTCCGCTGAGGAGTCTGTATTCCTCAAGGCCTTCGGGGCTCAGCCTTCCGCCTCCTGGGTGTCTCCGCCCTTCGATGAGCTCCTGGATTTGATCTCTCGAAGGGCGTAGGAGCACCCGGATTCTGTGGAACCGGTGCCAGCTCGCCCGAATAAATTTTTGTCAGCCCCCCCAGAAAAGGAATTCTTATCTAAAGGTGTGGCCGTAGATACCCTGGTGGTGGCATCTGCTACCCAGCAAGATGTGGCAGAGGCTTCAACGTCCATCCACCCTCCTAATAAAGAGTCCAGGAGTATGGATCGGTACGGGAAGCGCACCCTTACTTCAGCGGCCTTTACTTTAAGGTCTCTGAATTACCTTACGCACTTCACTAGACTTTAGAGGGATCTGGTCAAGGAGCTTTCAGATACCCTCTCTGGTAACCTACCTGAGCAGTTGGCCCAGACGGTTAGCTCTCAGTTGGCTACTCTATCATCGATATCGAACTCGTCCATGAGGCTCATTTCATATGCGGCCGAAGGGGCGAGTAGAGCGGCAGGTACAGGTGTTGCTCTACGGAGACAAGCCTGGCTCCGCCTGTGTCATTTTGCGGAGGCCTTCAAGTCTTCCTTTGCCGATGCTCCCTTTGATGGGTCCTCCTTGTTTGGACCCAAGGTAAAGGACACCTTGACCCGCTGTGAACAAGAGAGTAAGACTTTGACTGCCGTAGGAGCACGGTTTTCCACTCCCTTCCGGCCTTATCCCAAGGCTAGAAGAGGGGGGAAAATGTGGTTCCGCAAATCTCAGAAGACTTACCCCTCACAGCAGGATGATTCCCCTTCTAGAGGCAGAGGAGGGGGAAATTTTTCAGGAAGACGCCGTCCCAGAGGTGGCAGAGGCCCCCGCAACACTGGAGACCGCGAGTCCTTTCGTGGCTCCTCAACCTTCCAGCATCCCTGAAGGATTGCCCGACTGCGCCTCTCCGGAGCCATTCTGGGGTCGTTTTTCGAGGCACCTAAAAGCCTGGGAGAATATCACCCAGGACCGATGGGTGCTCCGGATCATTGCCGGAGGTTACAACATCCCCTTTTCTCAGCCCCCCCCACCATCCCGGAAAATCCCGGACCCACCACCCAGTCAACGGGATCTCGCAGCCTTCGAAATTTCAAAGCTGCTTCAAAAAGGAGTCATCCAACCAGTCCCCGAAGACCAGACCGGATTAGGGACTTACTCAAGATTCTTTTTGGTGCCAAAAAAGACCGGGGACATGAGGCCCATCTTGGATCTCAGCAAGCTCAACCATTCTGTCAAGAAGTCCAAGTTCCGGATGGTCACCTTACAATCCATTCTCCCGCTGCTGGAGAAAGGTGTTTGGATGTGCTCCATAGATCTCAAGGACGCCTATTATCACATCCTGATAGATCAGGCGTCCAGGAGACACTTGCGCTTCAGCCTGGGAGACAGTCATTTCCACTTCCGTGCACTGCCCTTTGGTCTCACCACAGACCCTAGGGTGTTCACCAAATGTTTGGCGGTGGTGACTGCTCACCTGAGAAGTCTAGGATTCCAGGTGTTCCATACCTAGACAACTGGCTCCTAACTGCCTCCTCCAGGCGTCTACTCTTACAAAATCTAGCAGCCACTATTTCTCTAGGCAACTCCCTAGGAATCACCTTCAATTGGGCAAAGTCCGTGTTGCTGCCATCTCAGCGCATACGGTTTATCGGAGTAGAGATAGACTCAAAGCAAATGCGGGTCTGTCTTCCTACAGAGAGGATAGAAACATTACAATCTCAAGTCTGAGCATTGCTCTTCAAACGCCGAGCCCCAGCAAGGATGGTCCTACAACTGTTGGGTTCCATGTCGGCTACCGTTCTCCTAGTTCCCTTAGCAAGATTGCACATGAGAATTCTCCAGTGGCTCCTGTCAGTCCAGTGGTCATATCAGGATCTCCCTCTCAGTCACCTCATTATGATCACGGAGACATGCAAACAGGACCTCCGTTGGTGGCTTCTTTCCTCCAACCTGGATCAGGGGCGACCCTTCGTTCCTCCACCTCCAGTGGCCACTTTGACTACGGACACCTCCCAGACGGGGTGGGGGGGACATTACCTGGGCAGGTCAGTCCAAGGCAAGTGGCACCCCGACGAGTTCCCTACACATCAACATACTGGAAATGAGCGCGGTGCTTCTATCGCTACAAGCACTACACAGTTACCTCCCCCAGGGCATGATTGCCGTTCAGTCCGACAACATGTCAGTGGTCTGGTACCTGAACAAGCAGGGAGGGACCAGGTCCTACCCCCTTTGCAGAGAGGCCATGAAAGTATGGGATTGGGCTATTGCAACCAACCGTTTCTTGGTAGCAACACACATTCCGGGGAGATCCAATGTGATAGCCGACAGACTGAGCAGAACTATTCTCTCCCCGCACGAGTGTTCTCTGAATGACAGAGTGGCAACTCAGATCTTCAGAAGATGGGGAACTCCTTGTTGCGACCTCTTTGCAACTCCTCCCAACACGAAATGTCTACAGTTCTTCTCTCACCCCAGTTCCGGGGGGGTTTCCCAAGGACGCCCTAGTCCAAGCTTGGCCCACCGGCCTACTGTACGCCTTTCCACCGGTTCCCCTTCTTCCCAAGGTGATCCAGAAGGTGATTCACTTGCAGTGCAAGATGATTTTAGTTGCCTCATACTGGCCTCGTCAAGTCTGGCTGCCCTTTCTTTGGAAATACGCACTGGACAGTCCATGGTTCTTGGACCAGGTTCCAGATCTCTTGATCCACCAGTCGGGACAGCTTCATCAGTCCCTTCACTCATTGAGGTTAACAGCTTGGCTCCTCCACTTCCGACCATAGTCAGGAACCAGGTTTTGGACTTGGAAGTCATACATATCTTGTCCTCGGCCCACAAGAATTCTACTAAGAAAATGTATAACAGCAAATGGAAGATATTTGCCATTTGGGCCCAACTCCGGGGATTGGATCCCATTACTGCCCCGGTGTCTGAAGTTTTAAAATTTTTAGCTTCCTTATTCAATCAAGGTTCTTCGGTCTCTACCACTAAAGTTCAATTAGCAGCTATTTCTAATTTTCATGAAAGTATAGACCCACCTTTGATGAGCAATAAGTTGTGTAAAGCCTTCATGAAAGGTGCTGGGCTGCTACGACCTCCGATTTCTCATCCAGCTCCACCGTGGGATCTTAATTTCGTATTAGGTGCTTTGACCTCTTCCCCCTTCGAACCGGCAGCAACTTGTGACTTGAAATTTCTTTCTTGGAAGACTGCCTTTTTGGTGGCAATTACATCAGCCAGAAGAGTTTCGGAACTTCAAGCCCTATGTGTCAAACCACCGTACCTGGTTTTTCATAAGGATAGAGTATCCCTCAAGCCTAATCCATCCTTTGTTCCCAAAGTTTGTTCTAGTTTTTGTCTTCAACAGTCATTGGAACTCCCAGTTTTCTTCCCCAACTACTCAGACAGAGCAGAATATATCTTCCATTCATTGGATGTTCACAGGCATTGCGTTTCTACTTAGATAGGACGCACCAAACACGGAAAACAGATCAGTTGTTTATGTCCTTTTTGGACAATAAATTGGGCAAAGCCGTCACGAAGGTCACTATTGCCAAGTGGATCAGAGATTGTATCAGTTATACTTACTTTCTTTCTAATAGAGAGCTTACAACCACTGTGAAAGCTCATTCTACAAGAGCTATGGCTACTTCGACAGCCTTTCATTCCAAGCTTGCCATTAGTGACATTTGTGCTGCGGCTACCTGGTCTTCTCCTCACACCTTCATTTCTCATTACAAATTGGATGTGGCATCTCGGGGGCGAGCTTCCTTCGGTTCCACAGTTCTCAGGAGTGTTTTCCAGTGAGCCACCCAGGAATCAGGTGCTAGGGACGCTGTCCCATCAGTACAGAATGTAGGCGAGATAGGATCACATAACATTTTTTAGTTATGTACTTACCATAACTTTAGATGTTTGAGATCCATCTCGCCTACATTCCTAATAACCCACCCTCCTTCCCCCTGCCTTGGAGATCAGAAGAGACCGGACGGTTCGGTTTAGCCATTTCATCTTGAAACACCTGGCTGGCAATGTTATTTCAACTGTCTATGACTGTGTGCATGTATGCGGACAAACAAGATCTGGGGAAGTAGTAGTGGTGCATCCTGGGATGTAGAATAGCTCAGCCAATTAGAGACTTCGCTCTATAGTATAGCGTGCCGAGTCGGAGCCGAGGATCGGCTTGGAACCCATCAGTACAGAATGTAGGCGAGATGGATCCCAAACATCTAAAGTTATGGTAAGTACATAACTAAAAGTTCTTATCATGGAAAACAGCTCTGCTACTAGCAATTACTTCAGTAAGAAGAGTATCAGAGCTACAGGCCCTCATGGCTGTAGAGCCTTTTATCATATTTTACCCAGACAGGGTGTCTCCGAGAACAAATCCTTCTTTTATGCCTAAGGTGGTTTCCAGTGTGGCTCTTACACCAAACAATTCATCTGCCAACCTTTTATCCAAATCCGCAGAACCAGGGGGAGAGAATTCTGCATACCTTGGACATACACAGGCAGCTGAGATTCTACTTGAGCAGGACTAAAGCTCTAAGAAAAACTGAGCAATTACTAGTGTCATATGCTGCAGGATCAGAAGGAAAGGCTATTACGAAGCAGACAATTTCAAAGTGGATAAGCCACTGCATCCGTTTCTGCTACTTACACCATGGTAAACCTGTGCCCAAGGGCATTAGGTCTCATTTCACCAGAGCTGCAGCTACTTCAGCAGCCTTTCTCAGAGGAGTACCAACCAAAGACATTCTAGAGGCTGCTACTTGGAGTTCTGTTCACACCTTTACAAAGCATTATCATTTGCCTCTCTACTCTAAGTGCAGGGCAGGCTTTGCCACTGCAGTGCTGCAGGGCCTTATAGCCGCACCTAATGCTGTTTAGCTCCAGCCTCCTAACCATAGCTTTAGGATTCTACCCAAATGTAATGACTGCAACAGTGAAACACGAAGAACATAGTACAGATGTCCTTCAAGGATGCATCTGCAGTCCTTACATATGGGTTGTCCTGCCTCAGGCAGCCCTTTGGTCGGCCGGATTCCAAAGTCTGGGTCCGGCGTCGGCTGATGTCGCCCTTTTCCCCGACGTCAGAGCGCCTGGGGTATAAAAGCGTCAGCTGACGTCATCTTCCTCAGTCTTTCTTGCCGCGAGGTGCCCGAAGCAGAAGCAGTTCGTAAGTGCCGGTCGGCCAGCTCCTGTGATTTCAGCTACCGAAGTCTTCAAAAAAGCCAAGTACCCCGTTGGGGACTCTTTCTTGCCTCAGCCGATGTCAGATCAAACGGTTAAAGTTAATAATTGTTTATCTTGTGGGAAACAAATACCTCATAAGGATTTCCACTCTTACTGCTTACCCTGCCTAGGCCCAGACCACGACGTCTCGGCCTGTTCAGCCTGTGCTTCCTTCAATAAACGCACTCTTAGGCATCGGGCAGAGTTTGCAGAGGAATTTTTTGGTGAAAATTTCTGTTATATCATGCCGTCGGAGCTTCCGACAGCTCATTTACCCAAAAAAACGAAAGGATAAGGACCGACACACGCGGTCTGCGGTTTTGGCCGACTCCACGCCTAGGCCTACCGCGAGTGGCTCGGTCTCTACTGAAGCCAAATCTCTACCGCTTCCGACCGACGACACCGCACAGCCGGTAACTTCGGTTCCGGAGGCCATCACTGGGTCAGTCATAGAATTTCCCTCTGAAACTGGTGCTCAGGAAATATCAGACACCATTTCTGTTGATAAAACTACTCCAGCACGTGGGGCAGCCAGGCCTCCTGTATCCATGTCCATTAAGGCCTTTACACGGGCTAAAGCTGCTGAACAGCCAAAATCTGTCCCTCCCAAGGCTATTCCTCAGGGATCCACTACCGGTTCACAAATTTTAAGTTTGGCTGAAGACCTTATTTCCTTAATCAGGGGCTCTCAGCCACATCCAGACAGGGGCTCTCAACCACCTCCAGGCAAAAGGCCCAGGGTTGAGCAGACAGATCCCCAGTCTTCTGATGAGGCCTCAGATGACTCTGCCCTTTCAGACTACCAGGAGGAGGCCCTTCCGGCCTACGAGGATTCTGATGCAGAGGAATCTATTCCCTCGGGCCCCCCCCCGAAGAGTTTTCCTTTGGGGAGACCCTTCACTCCATGAGAGAGCATTTCAAATGGCAATGCCAGGAATTCTCTGATTCCAGGAAGAGGTTAAGGACTTTTTTACATTTACCTCAGCATAGACCTTTGGCTATTCCTCCTGTTTTAAATGTTATAGAAGATGTGTACTCTGAGTCTAGTATTTCCCCTGACTCCCTTCCTCCGGCTCCTGTCAAACTTGACAGGTACTACAGGGTCCCGGACTCACATCTATACCTTTACAAGGGCCACTCTGCTGACCCAGAAACTATTTCCCAGGGCCCTAAAGGGGTTACAACCACCACTGCCAAGAATCCACTTCCTTCTGAAAGGGAATCCAGGGCTTTAGAGAGACGGGGTAAAAAAGTGTATAATACTTCCACTCTTTCTATGAGAGCATTAAATTGTCAATTCCATATGATACAGTATCAAGAGTATCTGTTAGATGAATTGCATAAAAAACTATCCTCGCCTGAACCCCTAGACCGCAAGGCGCTTCAGGATCTGGTGCATAACTCTCAGCAGGTTAGCAACCATTTCTTACAGTGTGGTTATGATGCATTGGAAGCTTCATGTAGGTCAGCAATGACAGGTGCAGTCATACGTAGACATGCTTGGCTGAAGGAACAAACACTGCCAGATCATGTTAAAGCAAAGCTTCTGGATGCACCACTGGAAAAACAAAAGTTATTTAGTTCCACGGCTCAAGAGGTCTTAAAGAAATTTGAGGAAAAGGCTAAATCAGTACAAACAGTCAAAGATTTTCTCCAGGTCCAACCACCAAGATTCAGCAGAAATTGGCCTTCTAAGAATTGGTCCTTTCCAGGCACAGACAGATTTCAGAGAGGCAAAAACCGGCATGCCAGAGGTAGAGGGCAAGCTCGAGGCTCCTACAGAGGACGTCAATGGCAGCCTCCTAACCAGAGAGGTAGTGCAGGACCTACAACTACTGCGCAAGGACAAACTCAATGACTGACTTTGACTCTGCCAACCAGGGCTCAATTGGAAGCACCTTTGGGCGGAAAGCTACCTTTATTCTCAGAAAATTGGCACAGTATTACAAAGGACAAATGGATACTGCAAATAATAGACAAAGGATACAGATTCCATTTTCATACATTACCAAAAATACAAGGCATGCCAAACCTGCCACCAAATCAAAGGGCAGAGGCTTTCAAGCAAATTTCCAAACTACTACAAATGAAGGCAATAGAAAAGGTTCCTTACACAGAACAAGGCCACGGATTTTATTCCAGACTATTCCTTGTTCCAAGAAAAGAAAAGCAATGGAGGCCTATTCTGGACTTGTCCGCACTGAATTCTTATCTCATCGTGCCAAAATTCAAAATGCTGACCTTACAGCAACTCCTTCCCATGCTGGGCAAGGGGCCCTGGCTGGTAACTCTAGACCTCAAGGAGGCATACCTGCATGTTCCTATCAGACAAAGTTGCAGAAGACACCTCAGATTTCTTGCAGGTTCAGAACATTATCAATTCTCAGCATTGCCCTTTGGCTTATCTACTGCGCCCAGAGTATTCACGAAATGCCTGGCATCAGTAATTGCACATTGCAGACTTCAGGGGATTCAAATATACTCATACCTGGACGACTGCCTTATACAAGCGGACAGCCAACAAACATTGGTAAAACACTTGAACTATGCCATCCGCCTACTACAGGCCTTGGGATACACAGTCAACATTCAGAAATCAAGACTTGTTCCATCCCAACGAATAATTTTTCTGGGTGCAAAGCTGGATACAAACACCCAAATGGCTTTTCTCACAGAAGAAAAACAAGAACAATTACCGGATTATTTCAGAAATCTGACAACACAAACCCAGCTGACTGCAAGGAAAATCCTGCAGGCCCTGGGTTTCATGGCATCTTGCATTCTTCTGATTCCACAAGCAAGGCTGCATATGAGGAAACTACAATGGTACCTAAGGAGTCTGTGGTCTCAACACAGTCACAGCCTAGAAGCTTTGATCCCCCTCATTCCATGCCTTCAAAAGGAATTTCTGTGGTGGGCACAAGCAAGCCAGTCAAACATGGGTCTGCCTTTCAGCAAGCCACATATCAGCCAATCCATTACAACGGACGCCTCAGACCATGGATGGGGAGCGCACATGAAGGGCAGATGTATTCAAGGGCAATGGACACAAAAGGAATTGCGCCTGCACATCAATCAAAAGGAAATGCTGGCAGTGATACATTCAATCGAGGCCTTCGAACATTTCCTACATCAAGGTCACCTGCTAATAAAGACAGACAATACCACAGTTATGTGGTACATAAACAAGCAAGGAGGTACCCATTCCTACCCTCTTTGCAGGCTGGCAATGAATCTTTGGGAACTTTCCCTAAAACTCAATATAGAGCTGCATTCCCAGTTCGTACCAGGAAAGGACAATGTACTGGCGGACAGCCTAAGCAGAAACACCATGGATCCACACGAATGGATGTTGCATCCAGACACTTTTCTTCAGATAGTACAATCATGGGGAAGGCCGGACATAGATCTTTTTGCCTCCCCCCACAACCATCAACTGAAGAAATTCTGCACAAGGACATACCATCCTCAAGCATGGAAAGTGGATGCCCTATCCTTCAGCTGGAATGCTCTAACAGTATATGCATTCCCACCTCTTCCGTTAATGACCAAGGTCTTACTGAAGATCAGGACAGAGCAATCAAAAGTGATTCTGATAGCTCTGGACTGGCCAAGACAACACTGGTACCCACTGTTAAAGAGCATGTCACGCACAAAACCGTGGCCTCTACCACAATGGCCACTTCTTCTGACACAGCACAATTACAAAACTCTGCACTCCAGCCTAAAAACCTTGCAGCTGACAGCCTGGAAAATACCTTGA
Source organism: Protopterus annectens (assembly GCF_019279795.1). NCBI lineage: Eukaryota > Metazoa > Chordata > Ceratodontiformes > Protopteridae > Protopterus > Protopterus annectens. The sequence goes on from NC_056739.1 coordinate 451,637,762, forward strand.
CTCCTCGCCAGGATAAACTATCCAAGAGGGTAAAGGATATCATCATGGAAGCTCGGCGGCCTTCCACAAGAAAGGCATATTCAGCAAAATGGAAAAGATTTCGAGCCTGGAGCACCGCAAAGGGTCAGGATCCGACAGTGATGAGCATTCCACATATCCTTGAATACTTGGCTGAAATGCTCCATAATGGCCTTTCTTATTCATCCATAAAAGTTCATGCTTCAGCTATTTCAGCAGAGTACAACACTGATCCACCTGTATTTTCTCATCCTCTGCTAAGGCAGTTTCTAAGAGGGATAAAAAACATCAACCCTCCAAGGAAACCACCAGTGCCTACATGGGACCTTAACTTCATGTTGGAAAAATTAACTCTACCTCCCTTTGAACCAGCAGCATCTTCAGAACTACAATTCCTGTCTTGGAAGACTGCCTTCCTTCTGGCCATAACCTCAGCAAGAAGAGTATCTGAGTTACAGGTCCTCATGGCAGTACAACCATTTCTCATTTTCCATCAGGACAGAGTATCTTTGAGAACCAATCCTTCATTCATGCCAAAGGTGGTATCCAGGGTCTCACTGAACCAAGCTATCCACCTGCCTACTTTCTTTCCAAATCCACAAAATAAAGGAGAGAAACTTCTGCATACCCTGGACATTCACAGACAGTTGCGCTACTACTTGGACAGAACTAAGACTTACAGAAAAACTGACCAACTGTTTGTAGCATATGCTGCTGGTGTACAAGGAAAAGCAATTTCCAAACAAACAATTTCAAAATGGATAGGAAATTGCCTTCGATTCTGTTACTCTTTTCATGGAAAAGCTGTGCCAGCTAACATCAGACCTCATTCCACCAGAGCAACAGCCACCTCTACAGCCTTCTTAAGAGGGGTGGCTACAAAGGACATTTTAGAAGCTGCTACATGGAGCTCTGTGCATACATTTTCCAAGCATTACAACTTGCCTTTATATTCCAGATCCAGAGCAGGCTTTGCTACTGCAGTCCTGCAGGGGATGTTAGCTACACCATCCTTTTCTTAGGTCCTACCACCCCCAGCTTGGCTATGGTATTCTACCCATATGTAAGAACTGCAGACGCATCCTTGAAGGACATAGTACAGTTTTGTACCTACCATAAATGTAGATGTCCGATAGGTATGCATCTGCAGTCAGGTTTTCCCTCCCTCCTACCCCTCTGTGGTATTCTTTGGGTACCTATCCCTCATTTTAGCTAGCTGGGGTTATCTTTTGTGGTGTACTTGTTTTTTATTGCTGTGCATGATTGGAATTTATTCATTTCTCCAAAATTTAGCCTTCTTTAGAGGGCACCTGGCATCTGGGGCAAGAAAAACTGAGGAAGATGGCGTCGGCTGACTCTTTTATACCCCAGGCGCTCTGACGTCGGGGAAAAGGGCAACATCAGCTGACGCCGGTCCCAGACTTTGGAATCCGGCCGACCGAAGGGCTGCCTGAGGCAGGACAACCCATATGTAAGGACTGCAGATGCATACCTATCGGACATCTACATTTATGGTAGGTACAAAACTGTACTTTGTGTACACTTAACATAAATGTAGATGTTCGTGTGTATTCACTGTTGCAGTCCAGGTTACCCACCCTCCATCCCCCTGTCATTCTGGAGTTTATCTTTCCTTCTCTATCTTCTACAACCTATGTGGTGTATTTGCTTGTAAATGAAGGTAAAAGTTTATATTGATGCATGTATGTGTGTGTGTGTGTATATATATATATATATGTAAACATATACATATATATTTTTGCTACCTTTTTGGGGGCACCTGACATCGGGGGCAAGAAAAACTAAAGAAAATGGCATCGGCTGCGTGTTTTATACCCCTGACGACCTGACGTCATGGAAGAGAAGACAGCAACCGACGCAGGACCCAAGACTTTGGAATTCAGGCTGACTGAGGGCAACCTGCCAGCAGATTATCCAGATGTAATGACTGCAACAGTGAATACACTCGAACATCTACATTTATGATAAGTGTACACAACTGTACTTTGTGGCCTTTTTCAGCATGTCTTGCTATGGAACCTCCTATTTCTTTCCTGTCTGTGGTAAAACCATTTCTGAAAGGAATTTTAAACCGGAGACCTCCTCATAAACAGGTTGCTCCTCCTTAGGATCTCTCAACTTTGTGCTGGAGAAGTTTACTGGCAGATTCAAGACACAATCAAGGTAATTTATGATTCCTGACTTGGAAAACTGTAGTCATCATTGCTCTGACATCTCCAAGAAGAGTGTCTGAATTGCAAATTCTCATGATAGGTAAGCCTTGTCTGATTTTTTTTTTTACAGGGATATAGGGTCTCTCGCTCTCTCACATTCATGACCAAAATGGTTTCAAGAGTTTATTTTGAATCAAGCCATCAATTTCCCATTTTTCTATCTGGAACGTAAAAAACAGGGAGAAAAGTGTCTGCATACTGTGAATGTGTATAAGCAGCTCAGGTACTATCTTGACAGAAGTAAGTCCTTTAAAAAAGATAATCAGCTGTTTATTTGTTATCAAGGAACAAAAAAGTTACACACTGTGTCTAAACAGACAATTTCCAAGTGGTTGCCTTCGGGTATAGCTTTTTGTTATTCCCACCATGGCATATCTATTCCAAGCAGTATCAAGGCACATTCTACTACATCTTTGTTTTCTTTGATGGCATACTGGAAAGGGTGGCCTCTAAAAGCATTCTTGAGGCAGCTATGTGGTTCGTTATACATAGTTTTACAAAACATTACAAACTGGATTCCTAGATCCAGAGCTAGTTTTGCTAGGGCTACTCTCCATGGGCTTCTGGAATGTATCCTTCCTCCTCCCGGGTTGGATAGGCTTCGGTAATCAATCCATATAGTCTAAAGGCTACTACAAAAGTGGGAGTGATGAACATAGTACAGTTGTGTGAGCTGCGCTTACCCATAGCAGCAGATGTTTGAATTTTTCACTGCTGCAGTAGCCACACCTAGCAACCCCTACTCTTGTATGTAGTCGTAGCTGAGATATAAAGTAGGGTTTTGAGCCTTTAGGTTCATAGGTAAGTACTAGGCTGTCTGCCTGAGGGCATCTATAAGCCTAGCCAGAATGTGTTGGCTTTTGCCCCCCCCCCCTTAGATTAGTTCCCTGTGCCTCGGTTCAGCAGAGCCATTAGTTCCCTGTGCCTCTGTCCAACAGAGCCACTGCAGTGATCCATGGGGTAAATTTTCTGTTTCCCATCCATTTGTCAAGGTTGCTGTTGAAGAGTGTTAGTGAGGGGGCTCTGCCTAATGTAGATTGGAATCCTGTTCCAAAACATGGGGAGTCTCTGGGACAGGAATCTATCCCTCCAGCACGTCCTATTTATCATTGTGGTGAGGTTTAGATCCCTAGAGCTTGTGGCTCTTGGGGATTTGTTTTTGTTAAGGTGGAGCATGTCCATCAGTTTGGGTTGAACATGGCCTTGTATGTCAGGCAGAGATCACCTCTGAGTAAGCGGTATGCAACTGAGTACAGCTGAAGTTTCTTCAGTCGGGCTGCATAGGGCATTTGTTTGAGGCCAGTAATCCTCTTGGTGAGGTACTTCTGTGGTCTTTCCAGCTGTTGCAGGTGTCTTGTGAGGTACATCCCAAATGGGGCGTTGTACTCTATGATGGGTCTGATGAGTGGTGAGTAGAGGGGCACAATAACCTCTTTTGTTCTAGATGCAAACCCTTTTGTGATTAGGTGGGCCACATAGAAGGATTTTCTAACCACCATGGCAATATGATTATCAAAGGAGAGATTACTGTCTACTTGGGTCCCCAGATCCCTTATTACATTTTCTGTATTTAGGGGACTACCACGCATGTGGTAGTTTGTGGGTACTTTGTTTTTTTCCAAAGTGGATGACTATGCGCTTTTTGCCATTTAGCTTGAGGCCATGATTTTGACACCAGGTATCCGTCTCAGTGACACCCTTCTTTAGGATGTCTGTTTCAGCTGGAGAGTCAGTTATGGCCCCCAGTTTGCAGTCGTCTGCGAACTTGGTCAGCCATAGTCCTCCTATGCTTGCCTGTACCTCTGAGAAGTATATACCGAACAGGAGGGTTCCCAGGACTGAGCCCTGGGGGACACCACTTGTAACTGGTTTAGAGTCGGACCTAGAGCCTGCAACTCTCACTGTGTGGGTTCTATCCATGAGCCAATCGGCAACCCATCTCGTGACGTAGGGGGTTTATGTTCAGGCTGGTGAGCTTGTCTATAATACCAGAATGAGGAATGGTGTCGAAAGCCTTTGCGAGGTCTAGGTAGGCTTTGTGGACCTCCTTTCCCTCGTCTAAATCCTTGGTAACTGTCTATAGGGTCCAGTGTTTGAACGTTCCCAATGTCTCTGTTAAAGAATTCGATAATGATGCGCTCCATAGCCTTGCAGACCAGGCTAGTCAGGCTTATAGGGCGATAGTTCCCAGGGTCTGTTGTGGTTCCACTTTTGTGGAGCGGGATAACTGTTGCTCTGAACCACTCTACGGGTATGTAGCCTGTAGAGAGGCTGAGTTTGAACAGTGTGTTTAGGTGAGGGGTTAGTTCATTTTGGAGCTTGTGTAAGACACAGTGTGGGACACCATCTGGGCCCATTGAAGCTGTATTTTTGGCTTTGGATGGGGCTGTTTTAACCTGTGTGTCAGTGATTGCCGGGGCACTGCATTCTTCTGGTATGGTTATGGGCCCTTTAGGGGGCGAGGAGGGATGAAGTTTGCATTAAACCTGTCTGCTACAATGTTGGCAATATCAGTTGGTTCAGTGCATTTTGTGTCATTCTACACTAACTCATAGCAGATCTGAGAGTTTCCACTTAGGTTCTTGACGTAGCTAAAAAATGCTTTCTGGTTATCTTTGGAGTCCTTGGCAATTTTTCTTTCGAAGCTAGCCTTGGATGATTTTTTGTGAGGGATCATAGTTTCTTGCTGATACTGATCAGGGGTGTCTTTCCTTCTTGGGATTTTACTCTTTTCTGCACTAGTTTCCTCCTCCTGTTGTATAGCCTGTTTATGGCAGGGGTCCACCAGACTGGTTTCCTTTTCTTGGAGGGAGTGAGTCTTGGTTTTGCTTGTGATAGCACGATCTGTGCATTCTTGCAGGTGCTCATATAGTGCTTTTGTAAGGGATTCAGCAGCTTGCACAGTGTTGTCCTTTAGCATGGGGGCTGTGAACCTTTCCACCTCGGTCTTAAGTAACGTGAAGTTTGCTTTTGAGAAGTTTTTCATGGTAGTTTCCTTGATTGGAGGTGGGGTTTGGAATGTGAATATCCAGAGTGATTAGTCTATTGTCTGATCTAACCAGTGAGGGTTTGACCTCCGGTGTAGAACACCGGTCGACCATGTTGGTGATGACTAGGTCCAGTATGTTGTCACTTCTGGTGGGGGTGTTGACCAGTTGATCCAGGGTATTTGAGTTTATAAATTCTAGGAAGCATTGGGCAAGGGGGTTAGTACTTGAGTAGTTCTCTGGGTAATTGAAATCACCTAATATTAAGGCGTTTGGTAGGACCTTCATATTTTCCAGTGTCTCCAGAAACTTGGAATGTGGGGGTCCTGGGTCATGGTGGGTGATCTGTAGCAAGCTACAATTTGAATTGCATTTTTGCCCGTTGTTAGTTGCACATGGGTGATCTCTGAGGCATTGTGCTGTGCCACTAACCTGGAGGTGTGGGTATCCTTGATGAATATGGATACACCCCCTTTTTGTGTTTCAGTCCATGTTCTGTGGCTGAAAAGTATGGTATGAGTTATAGCCTGGTAGTGCTGGGGTGCTCTCTGGAGCCTTAAACCAGGTTTCTGTTACTGCACAGATATTGATGTTCTCCATACTGAGGAGTGCCTCGAGTGCATGCATTTTGATGTTTAGACTTTCTAGCATTGAGTAGCATTACCCTCCGTTTTTGGTTACTTGTGCTATTTACGGTGGTGGGTTTGTCTTTTGAGCCTTGCCTAAAAAAGGCACTATGAGGGTGGCAAAAGCCTTGGCTAGTATTCAAAAGCCTAAGGGTGATAGGTGCAAGCCATCTCTTGCAAAGCAACTTGGCTTATCAAGCATGTTATCCCAGGTGGACAGATACTGGATCCCCTTTGAATGACACCAGAAACTTAGCCAATTGTTGAAATTGATCATTTTTTTCTTTATACTGTGGCATCATTCTTGATGAGGGCAGGATGCTACTCAGGGTCGGGGTAATACCGGCCTGGGCTACGTGATCAGAGAGCTCTTCCATGTCTCTTTTCATGTAGTCAAAGGAGGTACATCTCAGGGCATTCACACCAACATGGACAATGACAAAGTCGTATTTGTACTTGTTCTGGAGTGACCTGAGTGCTTGTGTTATGTGGAGGATCCAGGCGCCAGACAGGCAGCTAACTGTAACCTTCTTCTTGTCCAGCCTAGTTAGTGGGACATCATTGTGCCTGACTGTAGAGTCACCTATTACTAGTGTGTTGGGTATGTTATTTTGCCTTAAGGGCTGTGATTGCGTGGCACACTGATTATGTGAAGTATGCATTTCATGGTTTGTGATGGGGTGTGGAGGTTGCTTGGGTGTCTGTTTTGGAGGTGTCTGTTGCTTTTGCAGATTTTTATTTAGATCCTCCGAGTATGTTTTTGTGTATTTATGTGTGTTATTTGCCAGTGTTGGTTTAGTAGGTCTATGTGAGATTGGTGGTGTGTTGCAAGTATTTTCCTTCTCCTCTTGACTGTCAGTTCCAGTCTTGGGTTGCGAGAGCTTTGCCTCTAGTTTAGCTGTATAATTGCATCTCGAACTAATGCGCTTTTAGAATAACAGACACTGAGCCTTCAAACAGCAATTCCCAACTTAGAAGGATGTAAGCTACCTGTCCTGCCACAACAATGCAGTCCACAAACCTTCTTAATGTAAAACAACTGGTTTGAAGCCCAAGTGCTTAAATCAAAAGGCTTAGAATAACAGTTACAATTTAATCAGGTTACTACCAAGCAGTAATAACTGCAACAGAATAATACAATTGAGTACTTTTAAGAAGAAGCGCAAGCAAAATAAGGTAATAAAGTGGGAAGAACACAATTACAGTAAAAGCAGATGAATAACATGCATTTATATATATATATATATATATATATATATATATATATATATATATATATATAAAACAATAGAAAATGAGCAAACTGATTTAAATAAATTACCCAATTAACCAATAAAAAAACTCAAAACTGAGCCCTGTTCCAGCAGTCTTCAATCTGACAAGTTCTAACCACACACTCCTGCCACTAGGGTGCAGGGGAACCTTCTCCACAAAAGATGGGCCTGGATTAGTGCTCAAGTTATACAAACAAAGCTAGATTCAGCAGGCCTTAATCTAGTCTATGCTACAGCAGACAAGGCACCATTAATTGAAAAACAGTTCAAATGAGCAGGCACGGTAAGCCTTTAACCAAAAATTCCCAGCTCAGAAGGGTAGAATCTAGCCTCTCCTCCCACAAGAGTGCAGACCACAAAACTTTCTTAATGTAAAATAACTGGCATGGAGCCCAAGTGCTTAAGTCACAACTAATACACTTTTAGAATAACAGACACAGAGCCTTCAATCAGCAGTTCCCAACTTAGAAGAATGTAAGCTACCTGTGCTGCCACAACAGTGCAGACCACAAACCTTCTTAATGTAAAACAACTGGTCTGAAGCCCAAATGCAATAACCAAAAGTCTTAGAATTAACAGTTACAATTTAATCAGGCTACTACCAAGCAGTAATAAATGCAGCAGAATAAACACAATTGAGTACTTTTAAGAAGAGGCAAAAGCAAAATAAGGTAATAAAGTAGGAAGAAACACAAATACAGTAAAAGCAGATAAAGTGCAAATTGTTTTTTTTTTCCTACTTTATATGTTTGGTTATTTGATTCAGGGTATTTAGGCTTTTCTCTCTCTATATGGGTAAGAAAGTCCCGAAGAAATCTTCACTCTGACTGTTGATTTCCCTCCTTGGGATTAGCCAATAAGTGGTCAGAATGAAGGTGTGGGGGGGGGGGGCATTGCTTTTTGGCACTGTGTCTGGTTGTTGTTTTTCTAGGCAGGAAACAACTCTTGTATCCCAAAGGCTACTTGCAACTGAGTTATTTAAATGTCTACCTTTGATAGCTAAAGCAACTTAAACAACTACTTTTCCAGTCACCTCTGTTTTTCCCAGCATACCTCTGGCATTTGCTGTCTACTTTATGAAAAATGATCTGAAGTTTGCTTGGAGTATAAAATACCTGTGCAGACACTTCCTAGCAAAAAATCATAAACCACCTGAACTTTCTTGCATACTTGGGAAGCGGAGCCACACGGACATCCTCCCATTGTTCCAGTCTCCCTTCCAAATGTTTTCTAATCTCTTATAGATTCTTAAAGTTATCATGCGGTGTTTTACATGGCCCCACTAATTAACCTTTTTTTTAACAGCAGGTTTGGTTCTAGACTCAATTTAACACTCTACCAGAGCTAGTCTTTCACTTTGCACTCCCATGTCCCTTTCTATTTGCCTGTCTTCTGTTATCAATTCCTTGGTAGGAAAGGCAGTCTTTAACCTGGAGTCCAAATTTTGCTTGCTTGTTTCCTGCTTTTAGTTTTTGCTCTAAAGGTTATTTGTCCTCAGTGTCTTGTTTCCTTCAACATTTTGTCCAATAAATTATAGGCCCCCTCCCTCTTGCCTATTTTTTTAGATCACTACTTAGTCATCCCTTTTTGCAAAATTTTGTTTCTCCTATCTGGTATTGGTTTAGTTCATAAAATACTTTCTGCCACTTCACAAATATAATATTTTTTGTGGTTGTTCTACTTAATGACTTCAATCCAATACTCTACACTCCTTATTTCTCAAATTTCCCCATTTCATCATCACCCCTTTCTACTTTTGATTTATAACCTTGTGCTTGTGTTTTGTATACGAGTCATAACTGTGTAGCTCTAAAGTATCCCTTCAATATGGATAATCCTAATCTACCTTGTTCTATGGGGAGGATCAGTGAATCTCACTTGTCTTGCCCTCCTCCCCTCCCAAATACATTCCTTCAACCCTGCATTATTTTCTGCAATTTCCCTTTCTGCCTGACTTGTATACAAAAGTAATGGGAGTCGAAACATTTTCACTGCTTGTATTTTACCATCCTTAATCAAGACCTTCCAGTTTCTCAGTTTGTATCATCTTTTATTTAGTCTCTTTCCACATATCCTTAGCTGCCATAACAGAATTATTTTAATCCATACACATAAGTACTTCCTTAACATGTTCTTATAAATATGGGTATTGCTAAACTCATGCATAGGTACAAAGTTGACCAGTATAGCCACTGTTTTACATGCATTAATTTTTATATCCCAAAAAGACTTGAAGCTATCTCAACATGCCCATTTCCTGATTTTCAAGTACAAAATATAATTTGCAAATAAAGCTCACTTTTCTTGATTACAGTACATACTTGAATTTGTGAGTCCTTTATTTTCTTTGCAGTGGCTCTAAATATAAAGCAAATAAAAATGGGGAGGGAGAGGGCACCCATGCCTTTCTCCTGTGTTCAAACACAGCTTGTTGAAAAGGAACCCTTCCACCCTAATTCTTGCATCCAATCCTTTGTGTGTCTTCCTAATTAATCCTACTACTCTTTCAGGGAATGCAAATATTGTCCTACTCAACCTTCCAACCGGGGCTGACATAATATACTTATTCCTAATCCTGCCCACCCTTGTCACACCCAGTGCAAATCTTAACATCTTTAACTCTGCCACATCCAGCTCTAACTCCTGCCTTTTTGTCAATGCCACAGTCTCCGACCCATATAACATAGCTGGTCTCACTACCCTCTTTTAGACCTTCCCTTTCACTCTTACTAGTACTCGTCTGTCACAAATCACTCCTGACACTCTTCTCCACCCACTCCACCCTGCCTGTATTCTCTTCTTCACCTCTCTTTCACACTCACCATTACTCTGAACTATTGATACCAAGTATTTAAACTCTTCCACCTTCGCCACCTCTACTCCTTGCATCCTCACCATTCCTCTATCCTCCCTCTCATTCACACACACATATTCTGTCTTAGTCCTGCTGACCTTCATTCCTCTTTCTCTCTAGAGCATATCTCTGCTTTCTCCAAGTCTACAAAAACACAATGCAACTTCTTCTGACCTTCTCTGTACTTCTCCATCAACACTCTCAGAGCAAACATTGCATCTGTAGTGCTCTTTCCTGGCATAAAACCATACTGCTGATCACTAATCATCACCTCCCTTCTTAACCAAGCTTCCACTACTCTTTCCCATAACTTCATGCTGTGACTGATCAGTTTAATCCCTCTGTAGTTACTACAGCTCTGCACATCACCCTTATTCTTAAAAATCTGTACCAAAACACTTTTTCTCCATTCATCAGGCATCCTCTCACTTACCAAGATTTCATTAATCGATCTTGTTAGAAACTCCACTGCCATTTCACCTAAACACCTCCATGCTTCCACAGGTTTGTCATCTGGACCAACAGCCTTTCCATTCTTCATCCTCTTCATAACTATCCTTACTTCCTCCTTGCTAATCCATTGCGCTTTATGGTTCACTATCCCCACATCATCCAACCTTCTCTCCCTCTCATTCTCTTTATTGTTGTAACATATTTAATTACTTGTATGCTTTCTTTCCTTCTGGTCTGGGATTTTGTGATCAGAACTCTATCCCAGGTTAACAAATATATACATGTGAATGTGTTATATGTAGTGTTTTCATGCATTTGACAGTACTTGTTTTTTGATTGTTCAAATAAGTATATCTGTCAGGTTTCATCTGAAGCAGGGCATTTTCCTAAGAGGACCAATCTGCTTATCTAACAAGGAAGTAAATGAAATCATGATTTACATTTGTATTGCTTATTCAGTATATATTATCTTACTAATTTAAACTGTATAATTCCTGTATGTCATTGTTAGATATTGTATTATTTTGCATCTGTTCAAGAGTACAAATTGTTTTCAGATCAGCTTACCTACACGTGAATAAATAACTGCATTCTGCAGAAAATAGTAAGAGCTTTCTAGTAATTTTATACCTCTTTTTATATTTTTAGGTTACAGTAGTGACAGATAATGTTGCAGTAGCTGGTGGAGAAAGCAGTTGCTCTCGATGCCGGGCAGACATGGAAAAAGCTGATGTGGTAGATGGTAAGTTGTAAAAAGTAATTCTTTCACATTATTTATTTATTGCTTGATTGATTGCGTTTGTTGACCAGATAGGTGTGTTGGTCTTGGGACCAATTCCAGCCACAAACCAAGATTTGAAGTACAGCAAATTATAAAGTTAATGATTTGCAATACAAATAAGGTACTATATTGATAATAAGTAGTTAAAGTTTTCAGCATTGCTACAGGTTACATATCGATTTATTTATGCTGGAATACAGTGTCTGGATTACATAAGTGTTACAATACCGCTTTGTCTTGCATGTCACTACAACATTATTTTAGATAAAGATAATGAAGATTTAAGTGTTGCAGGGGAAACGATGGAGGGTATGGTGTCATTTGGAGTGGAGGACTAGAAGAAAGGGAAGAATAGAAAAGTTGAAATGCACAAATGAATGTCTGATTGATGATAGTAATTAAAGCAAATAGCATTCTGCCTTTTTTGTGACTTCTTCATTGTTCACCTCTATCCCCACTTTCAACCTGTTTATTCTCGTAGTATGATAGGTCGTATCCCAATGTAATGTTTTGTTTAATAATGCAGTTCTTTTAAAGGTAAAAGATTAATGAGCTATTAACAGACTGCTCAAGGCAGCTCATCATATCGAAGCCGGGGACTACTTTTAGTACCAGCTATATAGTGTCATTCTATATCCTGTCATATTTTATATACATTAACTCCTGCATGGGAGGTATTTTCCAACTTGTCTTTATCAGAATGCAGTCAGTCACTCACTTTGCACTGGCGTATCTCATATTGTACCTGTGCCAATCCCATATCCCAAAAAATGAAAGGAGATCTGCTCCTTGGTCACTCAGTCATCCTCTCCTTGTTAACTGTGTTGATCTCTGGGATCAGTACATGAGTCTTATTAATAGCAGTGACAGACACTATGTCTTTTCTCTACTAGACCAACAAAAACAATTATTTTCATGTATTTCGGAATTTGTTACACCAAAGTGCAGTTGCAAGAACTTAAATAGCTGCCAGAGTTTGGAGATGCAAATCCAGAAGAACTGGCTTGAGGATCATAACCATACTAGCATTCTGTGTAAGTACAGTTAAGTCATTTACATCCTAAACAATACTTAACTCCCTAAAAACCAGGGCAGTTATTCAAGTTCTCCTAACTCTACCTTGGTGTAGCAAATTCAGAACTTCATGAAGTAAAATGCTGCTGTTGGCCTAGTGAAGCAGGGACAAAGCATGTGTCTCTGCAGAACAGTGGTATTGTGCTGTCTGATGAGATGTTTATGGCAAACAGCATTCTTTATTTCCACCTTTTGTGTGGAAGGAAACCGATAATACACTGTGATTCTGTTTATAAAATTAATAGCTCATTGCAGTTGTAGCCAGAATGCATGTAGTGCAGTGAAACCATAACAACTAAATTATGGAAATCAACTTTGCCTCAGAAGAAATCTTCTCGTGACTTAATAGAATGGGCCAACCCACTGTGGTTATGTGTAAAATGTGAGTGAGCAGTCTGTACAATAACTGACAGGTCTTGATTTCAGAACTTCTGAATTTGGTCCTAACATGCAAGATTTTCTTCCCTCTGTAGAATCTGTGTTGCTTAAAATCTTAGCAGTCTGTTCTATAAGGAACCAAGTTGTCCCACTGTCATATACAAGTATCTCATCTACCTGCCCAGAAATACTCTTGATAAAAGATGCCAAGATTTTGTCAGCCTCTCCTTTGATATTTGACCAAAAATTTAGACTGTCAGTGGACCATGTTAAATAAAATAACAATCAAAACATGGACAATGTTAATTCATGATGAATGTAGAAGTCAACAAACAGCACAAATGGAAATATTTATGGAATATTTGGGTATGCCAAGGTTAGAGTGAGACAAGGCTCGACAATTAACAGCTAAGATAGTAGGAGATGAGATAAAAACAGTAATGTATAATCAATCTGCAGGAAAGTCTCCAAGAATAGATAATATTCCTGTAAAAGATAATATTCCTGTAAAAGATCGGAAGTTTAGAGGTAAGAAAGTGATAAAGGTCTGAAACATTTTGTTTAACAGCATTTTAAAAAGAGGAGAAACACTAACATCTTGAAAGGAAGTTGTGGTGGCTGTAATACCTAAAGACTGTAAAAAAGACTCATTGGACCCAGCTTCATATAGACCCATTTCAATTTTAAACCACGATTACAAAGCGTTTATGTCTGCTAGCTAAAAGAATGGCAGATGTGTTGCAAAAATTGATAGAGATGGATCAGTCTGTGTTTTGTGGATGGGAGGCAAACATTTGACAACTTTAACAGAACACACTGATGATCCAGAGGGAAGCAGAAAGTAAGAAAATACTGCTGTTGTTGGTGGGTCTTGATCAAGAGAAAGCATTCAGCAGAGTAAGCTGGAATTTTTAAGTAGGGTAATGGAAACATTTGCTTTCCCTGATGCAATAAGGTTAATTACGAGGATATATGAAGGCTCGGAGGTAAGAATTAAAATGGGAGGATTCCTCTTTGATAAGTTATGTCTGAACAGAGTAACCAGGCAGGGGTGTCCTCTTTCTCTGTCATTTGCTTTATATTTAGAGCCACTGACAAAGAAAATAAGGGACATAGGAATGCAAAGATATGGTTCGGTAATCAAGAAAAGATAGCTTTATTTGCAGACGGTATTATTTTGTACCTGACAAATTCAGAAAAGGACATCTCAGTGCTGTGGAACATTTTGAGAAGTTTCATGTTTTTTTTTGTTTTTTTTTAATATAAAATTAATGAAGGTAAAACCCACACCTGAATTGATTCAACAATACCCATGTTTGTTATAAGGACATAATAAGATGAAATATTTAGGAGTATGGATTAAATAAGCTTCTGTTAGTCAGCAAAGGATACATGGGAGGCAGTTAAAAGATAATACAAAAACTGAAAAACTGGATATGGATAGTAAGATACAAGCATTGAAACGGTTTCGTCCCTTTAGTTTAATATACAGGTCAGACATATGTTTATCAACCAGAGGAGAAATTGAGAACAATAATAAAGAGTTGAAGGAATTTATCTGGGAGGTGAAGAAGATGGTGGTTAAGTAGGATTAAGTTGATTCTTCTAATAGAACAAAGAGGTTTAGGATTACTTGATTTGAAGGGATACTTTGGAGTTCCACAATTAAGGCTCATATGCATAACACAAGCAGAAAGTTATAATTCATAGTGGAAAGGGATGATGATGATGAAGCTGGGGGGATTCAAGATATAAGGAGAGAGTGGGATTTTGGATACAGATCCTTAAAGAGAATCACAACAGACATACAGCATATTATATTCATGAAGTAGCAGAAAGTATTGTAAGAACTAAGCCAACACAAGAATAGAGAAAGGAGATTTTCCTGATACGGATGACTGCAAGTAGGGGTACAGAGAATAGGCAACAGGGGGCTGGAATTTATTGGAGAAAACTGGCAAAGGAACCAAGGTATTGGGAGCAAATAACTAGAGAGAGAGAAAGATAATAGAACGGGATCAGGCTAAGCAGATATTTAGACTGCACATTAGAGACTGCTTTCCCTACCAGGGATTGGTAATCCGAGTTTAGGTAAATAGAAAAGAATAGGGGAATCCTAAGTGAAAGACCTGCTCTGGTAGCATTTTTAGTTGAATCTAGAACAGAAGCTACTGTTAAATAGGGTTGGTTAGAAGGGCATTTAAAATATTGTACAGTAATTGTAAGAATCCATTGGCGAAGGTTAGAAAATATTGGGAAGAGAGACTGGATAAGCAGTTTACAAGGGGACAATGGGAGGACATACATATGGCTCCCAAGTATCCAACAAAGTCTTTGAGGTTTAAGATTTTTGCTCAGAAGTGCTTGCATAGTTATTTTTATACCCCCATACCGATTAAACATTTTTTCCTTGGGTAGATGGCAAATGGAGGTGTGATGGGAAAGAAAGAGGTGACTGGGAACATGTGTGTTAGGAGTGTAATGAATTGGCAGATTTTAAAAATGCCCTGCAGAGTACTGTGTTAGAAATAGCAGCTGAGGAAATGGATATAACTAAGGGAATGATTCTTTTGAGCTGGGGCACTAGACATAGTAAGTTGGCCTTGTTAAGTTTAATTCGGTTGGCTATCAAAAACGCAAGTACTAAAAAATTTAAATGAAAGCCTAAACCAGCTGTATTTGAAGTATTAAATATTGTAACAGAGATAAAAGAACTGAAACTGGTATCTTTAGAAAAGAGAGAGCAAATTACATAGATGTTAATGGAAATCATGGTAACAGTACATGCAGAATAATGTTCAGGAAGAGGAGTGAGGTTTAACACAAAGCAGAAATTAAGCAATTTATGTAATGTTGCACTGATAATTGTTATAAAAAAGAAAATGTGATGTATAATGTATTTAACTGGAAACATGTTAATATGTTTTTTCTTGTATATTAAAGTATGTTTGCTTGTGTCTTAAGTGATAACCTAATGTTGTTGTTTTTCTTTCGGCTTTTCCCGGTTAGGGGTCGCCACAGCGGAACTCCGGTCCACTAATGATTGGCAGTCGATTTTTATGGTGCCGAGGTGCCAGCCCAACCTTCAACAAAGGCACACCCATTCACGCATGTCTTTTGAACACCACTCTACCGCGGGGAGGACATGCAGACTCCACACAGAAGGCGCTCCAGCCAAGAATCGAATGGGAGAACCTCTTGCTGTGAGGCGACAATGATACCGCTGCACCACCGCGGCTTCATAAGTGATAACCTAATAAAGGTGTTAAAAAATTGGGTTGTGGTGCATGGCTAGGATTTTAATTACTCTAGTGATCATTAACCTAGTAACAACCTACAAAATTTGAGCAGTTCAGATTCAGATCAGGATCCAGCACAACTGACCCAGTGTTTGCACTGAGACAGATAGTTGAGAAAAAAGCTAGAAATAAATAAAGAATCCAGCTGGGATACCTGGACCTGGAGAAAGTGTATGCCAAGGTCCCAAGAAAGTTGATTTAGACAGTGCTTTGATGGTTAGAAGTCCCGTAAACATTGGCAGAATCAGTGCAGGCTGTGCACAAGGACCCAGTGGCACAGCATTCGGACCCACAGATGGATTCCTGGTGGGTGTGGAGGTGCATCAGAGTTCAGCTCTAAGCCCACTGTGGTTCATACTGGTGATGGACTACATTAACAAGCAGGTCTTAGGGAACAGATCAACAAAGTTGCTGCATGCAGACGAAGTGACATTACAAGCAGTCTGTAAACAAGAACTTCAACAAATGGTAGTGTAATGGAAAGCAAAACTGAGGGCACACAAGATGAATACAAGTACAGTCAAGGCAGTTGTCATGACAGCAAATGGAGGAACTCAGGAGAAGCTGACAGTTGAGATAAGAGAAAGTAGTAGAACAGGTTAACAGTTTCATGTTTCTGGGAAGGGTGGCTGATGTGAATGGAAGTCTGAATGAGAATGTCAATGCTAGAACCAGAGGAGCTGCAGAAAACTGGCACAGTCAGTCAGGGTTGTATATGTCAGAAGAATGCTAAAGACGTTGAAAACTATGGTGTACAGAACAGCAGTCCAAGCAGAATTACTTTATGGTACAGAAACCTGGGCAGTGCAGACAGAGCAGTTGAAAAAGCTAGAAGTGATTGAGATGGCATGCCTGAGATGGATGGTAGGATGCATGCTGAAACTAACAAGAAAATGAGGACATCAGAACAGAAGCCAAAGTAGCTCCAGTTGCAGAAGAGAGAAAAGAGAGCAGATTATGGTGGCTTGCTTATATGTGTAGGAAACCAAAAGGTGACCTTGAGAAGAAGAATTGAGACTGACAAAAGACCCCTAAGAGACAGACAGAAGGAAACAAGGACATCCAGCAAAGAGATGGACAATGTGTGTGAGAGAAGACCTCCAATAGGCATGACTGTAGAAGGTAGGAGAGTGGCTCTGAATCAAGAGAGATTGCTGCAGTTGACGGCATGCTGACAACTTGTAGAACATGTGGAAAAAAGGGCGTTCCACTTCTACAAAGAGGCTAGTCACGAGTGGAGTCCTTCAGGGATTGGTCCTGGGACCACTCATTTTTGACATTTACTTCTCTGAAGTCAAGGCTAATGTTAGTGGCGTCTGGCTGAATAAATTTGCTAATGATTGCAAATTAGGAGCTGTCATTGAATCACCCACTGACACAAATGTTCTACAAGAAGGGCTGACACAGACAAACAACTGATGTCAGAGCCATGGACTAAAACTGAATGCCAAGAAATTCATAATAGTGTCCTTCAGGAAGTCATCCACCCCTGGTAACTATCATATTGACAACATACCAGTAAGAGTTGACACAGTAGTCAGGGACTTTGGTACACACAGAAACAGTAATCTAGCATTTGACCATCACATGTCTATGGTAGTGAGGAAAACATTCTATGTTGTGCAACTTTTAAACAAAGGTATAGCATCTAGGTCCAAGGAAGTCATTGTTCCACTCTATTCGACATTCATCAGACCTGTCATTAAGTACAATACCCACTTTGATGTGTACCTAACCAGGCATATCCAACAGTTGAAATGTCCACAGAGATTCCTCACGAAAAGAATACAAGACATAACTAACACATCCTGTGCAGACCACCTCAAGGTCCTTTCCCTGTATTTTGTCTCCTACAGGCTGTTGAGGGGAGACGTATGCCTGGCATACAACAAATTGTCAGACCCCACTCTGATGGACTTCCTACATATCTGCAAAACAAGCAGCACCAGAATTTCCCATTCTAAAGACTTAAACCTTGCCTGTGATGTACATAGGACATGCTGGAAAGACAGGTATTTATGCCACAGACTACACCTTCTCTGGAACAGGCTCCTTAACTGTGTGAAGCAGAGTTCCTCCCTAACCCAGTTCAAGTGTAACTTGGCCAGTTGAATGGGGAGCAGGAATCCCTGGTTTGGCACTTATGTCTAAATGGACACAGGCAGCCTGTAAGTGGTTCATCTCCCAGGACCCTGCTTGTAAATGTTTCACCTCCCATGCCCCTGCTTACACTTGTAAAGGATACCAGAACTTGTCAGAGATTTAGGATGTATGCATAGGCTTAAAAAGGCCCTTGTGGTCATTAGCCTAGTAAACACCTATAAAAGTGATCGTGGTAAATAACAGGAAAGCTGTGGTGCATCAACTGTATTATGTTTCATGTTTTTAAATTGATTTGGAAATTAAAGCAAACAACTCCCACTATAAATGTTGCCCATGAAGAAAATGATGTAGAAAAGAAATATATAAGTAAAATGTTTCAATATCTAAATATGTTATTGTAAAATATGATGTAGTGGAACATTTCTAAATGCAAAGGCATAAACATGGTGACATATAGTATGTAGGTTGACATAACTGTTTCTCAGTGTTAAATTATGTGAATACTAACAGGGAGGCGATCTCTGTCTCTAACATGGAGTGTAAAAGCCCTTAAATGCATAGAAAAGAGCAGATAGAGTTGAACTCACTATATTAACACTTGTAGGGTGCAAATTGCTATGTGAAGGAGATGCATTTGAATTGAAGTGAATCTATGAGTTCAATAAAGAGGATTTCAGTGTCGATATTCAAAAGAATATTCAAGACAAAGGACAAGTGGGTATTATAAATTTTTAACACCTTTATTACCATTGCACATTTTCAACAGTGATGTGTGTATGCATAACAATTATAGAAAAAAAATATTTGTATACATTTTTTCATTATCTTGCTGCATTATATATGTATATTTTCTTTCTCTAACAATTATTCACTCCAACATTACAGAAATTGCCCAGGTCCTACATTCTATCAGATTTCAGTCCTCCTGAACTTTTTTCTGCATGTGATTTGCTCCTTTTCTTTTTCTGAAGATCACACCTCCAGTTCTGTATCTCCTTTACAATATTCATTGCTCCAGGTACTGTTGGCTTACATTTTGATTTCCATTTTTAGTAGGTGTTTTTCTTTAGTAACCAGTAGCATGATTTTACTCGTCTAGTTAATTCAGCATTTTTTATCTCGGCTTAAAATAATCATATCCTTAGTTACAGTCATTTGCTCCCTTTACATTTCTGCCAAAGTATTTTGTAGGAGAATTTTAAAATCTGCCTACTTGTTCCATTCTCAAAACTCTTGAGATAAATTTTTGGCATCCATGTATGTAATACACAGTAAGCTGGTTATGATCAGAGACACTATCACAGTCTTCTCTCTCAATAGGTTCATAGGTAGGTACTAGGCTATCAGCCCTAGGGCCTATACAAGTCTAGCCAAAAAGGTACCCTGGCTTTCGCCACCCAAGAAAATTATTTTCCTGTGCCCCTGTCGAGCAGAGCCACAGAGGTGATCCCCGGAAAAAACAGCCCCTGCAGGTCTTGAACCCAGGACCCTGGGCACCATAGCCTATGTAATTTGCCCGTTAGCCTATGCAATTTACCAGTAAGCCACCTCAGTCATAAAATGCATTGATGCTTTCCTGACAGGGAATCGAACCCGGGCCACGGCGGTGAGAGTGCCGAATCCTAACCACTAGACCACCATGGACTCCCCTAATATATATATAATTATATATATATGTGTATGTAAGTGTAGCTGTATATGGGTTCAGTGAGTTTCATCTAACGTTTGGAAGCCAGCTTTGTTTTATTTTTTTATTATTGTTATTAAAATTTCACTTTATTCCAGAATGACGGCATTTGCTTTGGAACGATCGCTGCAAAGTTGGGAGTAGGATTTTGCCCTTTTTCAAATGTTGTGTGATCTCTGGTTGGTATATATCATTAGCAGGTGGTGCTGGAGCCGTTTTCTTTTGATTTGAGGAAGTTTCAATGGTCGATGTAGTGGGTGGGAGATATAGTGCAAGACAATCTTATATGGGGTCCATTCTTTTGGTTACATGTTCAGTTTATTTCAGATAGCAGACTGATTTTACTGTAAAATGGTCAGTGCTGAATTACCTCAAATTATTAAGGTAGTCCAATGCAACTCCCAGGTAGTAGCCAGCCAGAAACTCCAGCACAAGTCCAATAGGCAAAACTTTTTTAATCAAGTAATAAAAAAACAATAGTGCAAACAAAAGTACATAAACAAGAACTAATACCACTTAGTTCATTAATAACCTTTTACCACTCTGATGATGCCTAGTTTGTTTCTAGGTGAAAGCGCTAAGTGGTATTAGTTCTTGTTTATGTACTTTTGTTTGCACTATTGTTTTTTATTACTTGATTAAAAAAGTTTTGCCTATTGGACTTGTGCTGGAGTTTCTGGCTGGCTACTACCTGGGAGTTGCATTGGACTACCTTATTGGTTTACTTCAGTGTTCTGTTACCTCAAATTATGTTGGGCACCGGGCTGGCAACTCGACACTGTAAAACTCCACTGCCAGTCATGAGCGGACAGGTGATCCGCTGTGGCAACCCTTAACCGGGAAAAGCCGAAAGAAGAAGATACAGTAGTTGAAGAACAGGGGGTATATCGTACCATAATTCACCATATCTCACCTCCTTTGTTGTTGTGTAATCATGAAATTAGTATATGTATATATGTGTGTGTATACATATATATATATATATATATATATATATATATATATATGTGGGTAGATTCCCCCACGTGAAAAGTATGTTAAACTATTATGCATAGTACATGTTTGTTTTTTGATGGAAGTTTGTTATAATTAGAGGAAGCAGTATAAGCAGAAGTGATTGCAGGTTAGTATACTGGCTAAGTTACAGTGGTATGTCCATTATGTTTTAGTAATTTTTTTTGTTTTTTTTAAGCAAGTTGAGGTTGTAAAGTGCACTGACATTGTAACTGTTAAGGTAATATGTGGACTGTGTTTGTAGATACACCCACATACATATATATATTTTTATAGGTAAATGCGTGTGTGTGTGTGTGTGTGTGTGTGTGTGTGTGTGTGTGTGTGTGTGTGTGAGAGAGATGGAGCCCTGATTATGATCCAGGTGACCAGGATTTGATTAGCAGCCCTGGCACTGGAGGAGCCATGCAGGTAGGAGAACGGGTGTGGCCTGTCGCTCATCTTGTACATCATAATAAGATGAAGAGGCTGGGTGTTCCTTTAAGAATTTTATTATATACAAACACGTCAGGATGGACAGCAAGAACATTATACTTAAACTATCTGACTGACTACTGCATATTTGCATGCATACACCTTGGTTGCCCACTACAAAGTGGCACTCTTGCTTGCACATGCTCAGTACTTATATGCACGTGCCTGCTGGCTGGAAAGCTTCCTAAAGGCATATCACACATACTGATCTACATCCTTCCTCTTTACTGAGATGTCTTGCAATGAAAATGACATTTGAACAGGCATGCAAGTTATACAAACAATAATGAACAAAACAACATTCATGTCCATGCTGCTGTGTATCTGGAACTAGGTCTGGACGTGAGACTTGATCTTGTAATGTAATAGTTTGGAATGGATTTAGTAATGGAATGTTCTGCTGTAGGACTCTTGGGGATACTCTCAGGAACAGGGATATCTGCTGGAATGTCCTCTGGAACTGGAACACTGAATAAGTTACTCTGAGCATTAGAGTCTTTATTGCAGGCAAGATGCTGTAACGTTAGCCCAGACACCAGTAACAAATGCTTCCGATTTTGCCTTAATTTCCACTCCTTGTGATTCCCCAGTGTACGATCTAGGCTCTTGACGCACACTTTTCAGAAATCAGATCAAAACTTTTGCTGTCTGCATCCTCACTATCTCCCCTTCTTTCAATGGAGTGAGATGTTTGCTGGTCTTATCATAGTAGGACTTAAGGGACAAATGCTTTTTCATAGTTGAGCTTTAACTTCTTTGTTGTTTATAGCACATGGAACCAACAGATCGCTGCTGATTGGTAATGTAGTTCTGGTTTGTCTCAACATAAGTCTCTGGGTATGTGAGCCAAGATGATTAAAAAAAAATATATATATATATATTTTTTATTATAATTAGCTTTTGTAATACTTGCTGTTTTATAATATCTGTAATAACTTCTGTTTTAACTATGTATGATTTCTTGGAGCTTTTCTCCCCGGGCCTCTACTGAAAATGGACATGTATCCAGCTAGACTAGCCCGGTCAACAAATGTAAAATAAATAAATAAATAAAAATAAATAAATTATCGCAAGAAATGTTTCTGAGATTCAAGAGATTCAGAAAAACATCAGTATTGTCTCATTTCGATTTCTCTAACAGCTGTTCTGCCCTTTGAACTGCACGTTCAGCCAAGCCGTTTGACTGTGGGTAGTCCTGACTACTCGTAATACGAACAAAGTCCCACGTTTCAGCAAATCTTTTGAACTTCTGACTTGTAAACTGTGCACTATTGTCAGAAATGACTATGCGGACTGCCATGGACAGAAAAATGTCTGTTCAGCTTAGTAATGACAGTATTGGATGTTAGGTTAGTAAGCAGATCAATCTCGAAACAATTTGAATAAGAGTCTACTAATACCAAGTAATGTTGACCATTCCACTCAGATATCTGTGGCTACTGTCGACCAAGGTAGTTCAGGAATCTGGCTTAACTGAAGTGGTTCTTTTCATTGATGTGGTTTTGTACTATTACAGACAGAACAAGATGAAAGTACTTTCTGAATATCTTTTGACAAAGAAGGCCAAAATACTAGTCCTCTCGCCCTTCTTTTTGGTAGGACCAGTTCCTGGGTTGCCACGATTATAAGATTTTAATGTACTCTTGTTGCAAGGATTCTGGAACAATCACTTTTGGACCTTTCATGATGATATCATTGTCTGACAAAATCTTATCTCTATAAGGAAAATATTGTTGCACATCTGCTGGTAAACAAGATTGCTTTGAAAGCCATCCTGGACTGATAAAGAAGTTAAGCTCCTAGAGAATTGGATCTGAAGCTGTATGAGTTCTGAACTCATCACGACGTGCGGAAGAAAAATTTCTCACTTCCATGACTTCAGAATCAGGTTTCTCATTCTCATGCTGTTCAGTGTTTTTTTTCTGGGCAATTGGGATAGAGTATCAGCAAGATAAAGAAGTTTGCCTTTCGTGTAAACAGGATTAAAATTGTACTTTTGCAATGTGAGCATCATGCGTTGCAATCTTGCAGGAGCTGTGTGCATTGGCTTTCTCAAAATAATGACTAGAGATTGGTGATCAGTTTTGATTTGAATAAGTCGCCCATAAATATAATCATGGAACTTCGAACATGCAAACACAATTGCCAGGATTTCTTTCTCAGTCTGAGTATACTGCATTTTGGTTTGGGCTAGAGTTCTCAAAGCATAGGCTACTGGTCTACCCTCTTGAAGAATGACTGCACCAAGACCAAAGTTAGAAGCATCACAGGAAAGAGTTACTGGTTTGTGAACATCATAGTATCTTAAAGTAGGTGGACTGGCAATTTTCTGCTTCAGGACATCAAATGCTCTTTGGTGGTGGTCTAACCATGACCAGGTTGCGTCTTTGTGTCAGCTCTCTTAGCGGTGCTGAAAGTTGACTCAGGTCTGGAATGAACTTACCTAAATAGTTTACCATGCCAAGGAAAGGTTGCAGGGCTTAGACATCATCTGGCGCTGGCATCTCAAGAATTGCAGTTTGCTTGGAAGGATCTGGTTATAAGCCTGAACTGGTAAACAATGACCAACATAAGTACAGTAACTTCTCGTAGCCTGAATTTACACTTCTGAGGATTCCGCTTAAGATTCACTTCACGAGCTCTTGCCAGAACTTTCTTGAGGTTTCTGTCATGTTCAACTTCACCATTGCCTTCTACTAGAATATCATGTACTATAATAGCACGCGGATAGCCAGAAAAAGTATGTTCCATCGCACGTTGAAAGACTTTACTGGCAGAATTTATTCTAAATGGCATTCTCAGAAATCTGTACCTTCCAAATGGCGTACTGAATGTGGTTAGCAATGCAGATTTTCGGTCAAGCAAAATCTGCCAAAATTAACGTTTTGCATCTAAGGCAGAAAAAAATGTGGCATTTGGCATGAGGGCAGCAACCTCCTTGACAGTGCACATTGGATGATGAGGTCATTTTAATGTTTTGCTCAAATCTTGTGGATCAATACATATTCTAATATCATCTGAGCTTTTCTTGTGAGCTACTGCCATGGAAGATACCCATTCAGTTGGTTCTTTAACTGGCCAAATCACTCCTTGCTGCACCATTCTGTCTAGCTCTGTTCTGACTCTGTTCTGCATAGCTCCTGCAACTTTTTATGCTGGTCTAATAATGGCTTACCTCAGGGTCTAACTTCATGGAGTACACAACTGGGATTTTGCTTAGTTTGTCTTCAAAAATATCAGCAAAGTCAGAGAAAATAGTTTGGGGAAAATTCAAGCTGTTCTCATTCAAGCTTACATGGTGGACTTCCTTATTAAATGAAAGCAGTCCCATTTTCAAACTGTCTCAGAGGCCTAATAGTGACTGCACATGTCTTTTGACTACTTAAAACTGCAAGTCATAGCTATTCCCAGCAGAGTAACATGAAAGCACTACTGAGCCTCCGGTTTGAATTTCTTCACCACCATAAGTAACAAGCTTCGCACACTTTGCCAGGTCAAGCTTCTCACCAGCTCTTACTCTAGAAACATTTCTGCTGACATAACATTGCATTTTGAGCCAGAATCTACTTTGAACTCTGTGGATCTCCCATTAATCTGAACAGTACAAAATACTTTGTTCTTTGCTCACAAATCTACTGCATTGACTGTTTCACCAAGCACAGACACACCATCAACATAAAAAGTAGGGTTGCAGCTTTCTAATTGATCAACCTGTCTCTTTCAGTGCTCTTTTTAAATAAAAGAATGTGGCCCTTTAGATTTACAAAACTTTTTGAAATGATTCTTCTTTTACAAGAATGACACTGATGACCAAAAGCTAAGCACTTTTCTCGTTTAAATTAATGATTACCACCACAATTACAACAGTTGACTATGAGGCTAGTCACAGGTTTTGCTGAGTCACCCTTGTGCTTCACTGAGCATGTCCTAGATTTTGCTAGAAAAGCTGTAATCACTTGCTGCGTACTATCTACATTAGCAGTAAAAGAAGATACATGTGTGCTGTTCTCACTTGTAAGCTTGTTTGTGTGCCTTTCTGTAAGTTCATATATCTGACAAATCTCAATGGCCTTGTTCAAAGTTAAATCACTGTCTTTGAAGCAAAATCTTTCTCACTGTGTCATTATTAACACCACACACAAGCCTGTCTTGTATCAACTCATCTCCCAAATAACTAAATCTGCACGTTTTAGCCTTATTCCTGAACTCGGTTATATATGCTGCAAAAGTTTCACCAAGCTTTTGATCTCGTGTGTAAAATAAGGGCCTTTCCATTCTAATATTTATTTGGGGGGGGGGGGTGCACATTTCTCTAAATTTGTTTTAAGCACTCTGTGTCCTCCCACGTTTCAGCCAGTACCACAATATGGCAGTCTTCCCCCTCCCCTGCAAACACAGCAGGTGTATACACAAGTGAACACTCTCTTTCAATGGCTTCTGAACCAGCTAAGTTAAGCAGAATAAATGCCCTTGTACGTGCGTCTTTGTCAGAAAAAGCAGCTTATATGAAAATGTCGTACTCTTGCTCAAACTCTCTCCAATTTTCTGCGATATTGTTATCAAACACAAGCGGACTTGGTCTGCAAAATCTTTTTCCCATGCCAGTAAATTATTGATGTTAAGTTGTCAATCTCGCCTTCATTCTTGCTGGATGGGTTCGGAGCCGATCCTCGGCTCCGACTCGGCACTAGCTTTAGCTCGAGAACTCCTTTTACCAGCTCGAGGCAACCCTATATCCCATGATGCAAGGCGGAACTACCTCAGATCTCGTTTGCCGCTTAGCGAAAGAGGTCTCCTTTGCCAGCTGAGGTAAGTTTTTCTTGTTAAATAAGAAAATAGTTAGTTAGGGGTTTAATTTCCCTTCAGTGTCAGGTTAGCCTGTATTTAGTACAGCCCACCCTATTCCCTTCCTTTTTTAAACTTTTAATATAGTTTTTCAGTGAAAGTTTTAGTCAGGCCTAGTTCCCCAAGTTATTCCCTTCCTGTGTGTCTGTGTAGGGATTAAGTTGTGTGTTTGTGGGGACTGTGTGTGTATATCCTGTTAGGATGTCTAAGGAAGGCAAGGTCTCAGGCTTCAAGAAGTGTGACCAGTGCTGTCAGAAAATGTCCCTGACAAACAGTCGCACTTCTTGTGTGTATTGCCTGGGGCCTTTGCACCTGCAGGACTCCTGTGCGTTGTGTCATGCCTTTAGCCAGCGAGTCCTGCAGGAAAGGAGGAACAAACTGATCCTCCGAGGTTTGTTGAAACCTGAAGGTTCTCCTCCTAAGCAAGGGGCAGGAAAACCTCTTAAGCCACGGAAGGCTCAGGCTACAGTGTCTAAGCCTCCTTCGGTGGCTCCGGCTCCGTCGGGCCGATATCGGCTCCGGCTGGAACCGATGCTTCTTCTGCCAGAGTAGTGGGTTCGGTGCGGCGGCTCCGATACCCTGACTACTGTTGCCTTGTCGGCTCGGCTGGAGCCGACACTTTATCCAGCATCGGGCCGAGATCCTCGGCTCCATCTGGGGTTCAAGGGACTTCGGCTCCGATGGCTCCGGCCCGCAAGAGATCGGTCCCTTCGATACTAAGTATCCACTCGGCTCCGGGGTCTCCTCTTTTGTCGGTGGGACGCCATCGGAGCCGATCTTCGAGAACTTCCAGGCTGTCTGACCACGATTTGGAGAGGGTGGTAAGCAGGCTGTTGAAGTCTCAGGCACTGGCCCAAATGCTCCATAGCCCGTCTCAACAGACTTGGCTACAGCCCCAATTCTTGAGATTCCTCCTCCGACTCCACACCAGAGTTCGGGCCGGAGCTTCTTGGGACAGCGACTGTTTCGATGCGGAGCCGATACATCCTTCGGCTCCGTCATCCTCGGCTCCGATCTCCTCCTTGAGACTTTCCTTGGAGGGATTCGGTCGCCGGGTTTCCACTGTCGGCTCGAGGGGCTAGTGGCATCGGACCCTTGTCCGACCCGCTCTCCCTCTCGGAGCTTGGCTTTGGTAAGCTCGGCGCCGACATCTGCCTCGAGCCTTCTCTCTCCTTGGAGCCGACCATTCCTGTTTCTTGGGCGGGTGTGTTCAGGTCTCCCGGGAGAGGAGCCTTTGAGGTGATGAGGAGTGTCCTGGCCTCTGAGCCTGGTCAACGGTCTATCCCTCTAGCTCCTCCCTCATCAGTGCCTGCAGAAGCCTCTTGCCAGCCTCTTGCTCTCAGGCCCAGGGATCCATCGCCCCAGGTTTCCCCACTGGGAATTTCCTCCTCTTCCGAGGTTTCTCCTGACCCTGCAGGTGAACCCCTCGGAAGAGGGCGTAAGAGGAAACACACAGACTCCCCTGAGTCTACTACATCTGATACCGACTTAGATGAGTCGGAGGGTTCCCACGGTCCCCTCTGAGGATGTCTCATTTTCAGACATCCTTGAGCTCCTCAAACAGAGGGGAATTGGCCTCCATTGACCCCTCCGAGGATGAGTCGGTATACCTGGAGGCTTTGGATCCCGACCCTCCACCTCCTGGGTGTCTCCGCCTTCGACCCACTCATGCAGGTAGTGGCTCGGAAGGCGTGCGCTCCAGATTCTGTGGAACCTGTCCCCAGGAGACCATCCAAATTCATCACGGCCCCTTCGGACAAACAGTTCCTGTCCAAAGGTGTCTCTGTGGATGCTATGGTGGTGGCGGCGGCCACTAAGAAGGAACTGGCGGATCCTTCAGTACCTGTCCATCCTCCTAATAAGGATTCTAGGACCATGGACAGGTATGGAAAGCGGATGTTTTCTTCAGCGACCTTTGCAATGCGTTCGCTGAATTACCTTTGTCACTTCACCAGGCTTCAACGAGATATTCTCAAGGAACTGGGGGAAGTAGTCCAGGATCCTTCAGCTGCTGGGGCTCAGGAAAAGATTGCCTCTCAGCTAGCTATCCTGAATTGATATCTAACTCCTCCATGCGGCTCATATCTTATGCAGCCGATGGAACGAGCAGGGCCGCAGGCACAGGTGTTGCTCTTAGACGCCAAGCCTGGATGCGGCTGTGTAATTTTGCGGACCCCTTTAAGGCGTCCTTCACCAACACCCTTTGGCGGTTCGGCTTTGTTCGGACCTCAGGTGAAGGATACTTTGACCAGATGTGAACAAGACGGTAAAACTCTTTCTGCCGTTGGAGTCCAGTTTTCCACTCCTTCTAGACCATATCCCAAGGGTCAGAAGGGGGGGAAGATGTGGTTCCGTAAAGCCCAAGCAGCTACACCGGACACACGTGGTCAGTTTACCCCTAGAGGCAGAGGGGGTAACAATAATACGCCGCCCTAGAGGCAGGGGGGGTCCTCAGAACCAGGGCAACAGGGAGCCTCTTCCTGAGAAGCCCTTTCAGCATCCCTGAGGTGTTGCCCGACTGTCCACCCTTGGAGGCAGTCGGGGGAAGGATTTCGCTGTACCCAGTAGCCTGGCAATCCCTATCACAAGAGAAGTGGGTACAGTCGATTATATCCGAGGGTTACAAAATCCCCTTGAAAGGTTTCCGTACCTCTACAATCACTTCCAGACATCTCACCCGGTCAAAGGGATTTGGCAAAACAGGAAGTTTTAAAACTCCTGGGAAAGAGCCATCCAAACAGTGCCGGCAGACCAAGTAGGATCCGGCTTCTACTCAAGATTCTTTTTGGTCCCCAAAAGGACGGGAGATTGGAGACCAATTCTAGACCTAAGTTGACTTGACAAGTCTGTCAAAAGGCCAAGATTCGGATGGTCACGCTGCAATCCATTCTGCCTTTTCTGGGCAAGGACAACTGGATGTGCTCGATAGACCTTCAGGATGCGTACTATCACATAAAGATTCACAGACGCTCCAGAAGGTTTCTCCGCTTTCGGCTGGGAGCCAGTCATTACCAATTCAGAGCACTGCCCTTTGGCCTCACTTCAGCCCCAGAGTGTTCACCAAATGCATGGCGGTGGTCACAGCTCACCTGAGACGTCGAGGATTCCAAGTGTTTCCTTATTTGGACGACTGGCTCCTCTCCGCCACCTCCAGGGATCAGCTTCTTCGATCCAGAGATTACACCTTACAGCTTTGCAAGAGTCTAGGAATTTCGGTGAATTTTGAAAAATCCTCTCTGCTGCCTTGCCAATCTATCACCTTTATAGGCGCAGAGTTAAATACCGTCAAAATGTTAGCCACACTAACAAATCAAAGGATTCTGGACATCCAGAAATTTGTTCAGCTTCTGTTACAAAGCAACAAGGTCAAAGCCAGGTTTGTCTTGAAGGTTCTAGGCCTAATGGCTGCAGCCATTGTTCTTCTTCCACTAGCTCGCTTCCACATGCGTCTCCTGCAGTGGATGTTGTTCACGCAGTGGTCGTACCACGATCTGCCCATGAGACACGAGATCTTAGTGACACAGTCTTGCAGGGCTCATCTACGATGGTGGGTATCTTCCCCTCTTCTTCAGCAGGGCCGACCATTTGTTCCCCTCCTCCAGTTGCCACAGTCACCACGGATGCCTCTCTGATCGGGTGGGGGGCATTATCAGGGCAGGATGGTCCACGGACGTGGCAACCCATAGAATACCACCTGCACATAAATGTCCTGGAGATGAGAGCAGTGCTTTTAACGTTGCAAGCCCTCGGCGACTTTCTTCCCACAGGGACTATTGCAGTACAGACGGACAACATGTCCGTGGTCTGGTACATCAACAAACAGGGCGGAACCAGGTCCTATCCCTTATGTCGAGAAGCTCTCAGACTTTGGCAATGGGCGATCTCTTCTCAGCGGTTTCTGATAGCAACGCACATCCCGGCAGGTCCAACCTATTGGCGGACAGGCTAAGCAGATCTATTCTGATGCCTCACGGTGGTCTCTCAATCAGTCTGTAGTGGATCAGATTTTTCTGAAGTGGGGCACCCCTTGTTGCGATCTTTTCGCTACCCCTCAAAACAGCAAGTGCCCAGATTACTTCACACTATTTCCTCTTCCAGGCCAACCCTTGAGAGACTCTCTAACCCAGGATTGGCCTCGGGGACTTCTTTATGCTTTTCCTCCCTTTCCATTGATTCCACAAGTCATTCAGAAAGCCACCGTTTTGAGAGCCAAATTGATCCTCATTGCTCCATATTGGCCTCGACAAATTTGGTTTCCGTCTCTACATCGTCACCTTCTGGTGCAGCCCTGGCATCTGGACCCAGTTCGGATCTTTTGATCCACCAGTCGGGTCAGCAGCACCGAGCCATTCATTCTCTCAACCTCACTGCTTGGTTGCTCCACTTCCTTCCCTAGCCAGGCTACCAATGATTTCTGACTCAGTCAGAGACATTTTAGTGTCTTCTTTAAAGTCGTCCACTAGAACTGTTTATGCTAGCAAGTGGCGGCGTTTTTCTGTTGGGCAAACGCCAGAAATATTGATCCCTTCACCGCTCCTATACATTCTGTTTTGGATTTCCTGGCGGAGGTTTTTCATTCAGGATCGTCATCTTCTACAGTCAAAGTACAAATGGCTGCTATTTCCAAATTTCATGTTGGCTTGCAGGACAATAACATCATGTCTCATAGGTTATGCAAAGCCTTTTTGAGAGGAGTTTTTCTCCTAAAACCGCCTGTGAAACATCCTCCTCCGCAATGGGATCTGAACTTAATGTTGGCATCCCTAATTCTACCTCCTTCGAACCGTCTGCTACGTGTTCTTTAAAGTTGTTGACATGGAAAACTATATTTTTGCTGGCTGTTACTTCTGCAAGAAGAGTTTCTGAGATTCAGGCCCTCTGTATTCGTTCACCTTATCTGGTGTTTCATAAGGATAGGGTTTCGCTCAGGACTAACCCTTCCTTTCTTCCCAAGGTTGTATCTCAAGCCAATATTAACCAATCTATTGATCTACCAGTTTTCTTTCCTAACTATTCTGACAGAGCTGAACAGAAGCTGCATTTTTGGATGTTCATCGTCAGCTCAGGTACTACTTACATAGGACTAAACAACTTAGAAAATCAGACCAATTGTTTGTCTCCTATGCAGGAAGCAGGTTGGGTCTTCCAGTATCTAAAGTGACCTTATCTAGATGGTTGACTTCCACCATTTCCTATGTGTACTCTCTAAGGGGCAAACAACTATCTTCTAAGCCAAAAGCTCATTCGACCAGGAGTCTATCCACTTCTGTAGCCTTTCAGGATAGACTTCCCATTGACACTATTTGTGCAGCAGCTACTTGGGCCACGCCTCATACTTTTGTGTCTCATTACAAGTTGGATTTGGCCTCCAGAGATAGGGCCAGTTTTGGTTCCACTGTTCTCAAGAGTCTGTTCCATTGAGCCACCCGGGATACAGGTGCTAGGGACGCGGTCCCATCCAGCAAGAATGAAGGCGAGATTGACAACTTAACATTTAGAAGTTATGTACCTACCATAACGTTCCATGTTAGTTGTCTTCATCTCGCCTTCTTCTTGCGTCCCACCCTCCTTCCCCCTGGCCTGGACAGATCTTGGAGAGTTCCTATTAGATTGCTTCCTCTGGAGCATTGTTATGAGGACTTCTTTTAGGAACCATGGTTCCTAATTATATTAGGATAAGTCTTTAGCAGGGTTAGTTAGCTGCCAAACGAGATCTGAGGTAGTTCCGCCTTGCATCATGGGATATAGGGTTGCCTCGAGCTGGTAAAAGGAGTTCTCGAGCTAAAGCTAGTGCCGAGTCGGAGCCGAGGATCGGCTCCGAACCCATCCAGCAAGAAGAAGGCGAGATGAAGACAACTAACATGGAACGTTATGGTAGGTACATAACTTCTAATTTAAGCACAATGCAAATATGGCCCTTGTAATTATGTATCTACAGTAAAGTCTTTGAAAGACTGTACTTTGCGAACTAACTGTACTGTAATGCACACACTTGCCAACACTTTGCACACTTAGCTTAGTTAATGTGAAAAAGTAGTACAGAGGGAAAAAATATGGTCATTTTCCTTTGTTTATACATTTTATGCGATTCGGATATTGTTTCAAACATTTTAGTAATTATTTTGAATATTTTTATCAATATGGCACAGTTTCAGACATTCATTTTATATTTGTTGAGTAAAAAATCATTTAAGTGAGATTTAGTACCTGGAATTCGTTTCTGACCTGTTTATGAGTCATTTGAGCAGTAGGGATGATCCACTCCTGTATATTCCTCCAACTTTAACTGTGCGCTTCATGGTTCTAACTCTGGATCCCGCTTCTGACATCATGTAGCTTGTCCCGTACATCATAATAAGATGAAGAGACTGGGTGTTTATGCATTTTTATTATATTCAAACACATCAGGATGGATAGCAAGAACATTAAACTTAAACAGTCTGACTGTTGCATATTTGCATTTTACACCTTGGTTGCTCACTACAAAATAGCACTCTTGCTTGCACGTGCTCAATACTTATATGCATGTGTCTGCTGACTGGAAAGTTTCTTAAAGGCATATCACACATACTGATCTACAGCCCACTTGCCTTTTACTGGGGAGAGAGTGGTTTGCATGCATTCTGAGGTTAACAAGGTGGTGCAGTCTTTCTGTTGGAGACTGGAGAGACCAACACTTATGCCACTGATGGAGAGCCATAGTTGCTCAGTGGAAATGTCTCTTGGTGAAGTGAGGGGAAGCCCACCATGGACAGTCCATTACATGCTCCTGCCCAGTAACTTTTCTGGTGTATTTTTAGATAGGATGAGGAAAGAGACAGAAAAACTTCAAACAGCCCCTAATGGCCATCTCCGTTGATGACCCCTCTCAATGGGCTATTGCCCAGTGAAAGGATTGAATGGGCTGACAAGACTGACAGATGGTCCTATAGTCGGGAGCAGAGAAGGCAAAAATTGCATATGTCCATACTGCTAACATTAATTGGTATGTGTGCAGCTATGAAAATACATATAATAGTGCTCTGCTTAGCTTTTAACATAGTATTGGGAGTTCATTGTAATCGCTATTTTGTTATCAGATTGTTCTTAGCTTATATTTAATATGAAGTGCCCCTGTTCATTCACACAGACACAAAATGTCTTCTGTATAGTGCTGGTGCGAGTGTTCAGTTACTTTTGATCTGTGTGTGTGTCTATGTAATTCAGTTTTTCTGCCAATTATGTTTCTGTTATATGCCTCTGTGTTTAGAGGTATGGTGCTACTGTGTAATAACAGAGAAGAGTCAAATGAAGAGGAATAAAGTCATGACTATGATCCAGATGAACCAAGATTGAATAGAGACCAAGGGGGACAGTAGGATTCTTCCAAATCACACTTGTATAGTAGCTTTCATGGAGCATGTGTGGAAATACACATGCTTACAATCAAAGGCATAGCATGCCTTTCCATCGGTGAGCATACATGTCAACCATTGGGAATGGTGTGGAAAACGTTTAGGGATGTCATTAGCACCATAAATTGAGTTTGATCCCAGGGATGTGGGAACAGATAGGGAGAGTTGCAGCAGTGGCTAGATTAGAAAGAACATGGTTACAGTAATAATTAATCTGATGATGTCAATCTTCTTTCCATTCATCACTGATGGGGTCCAGTTCCAAGCCCTCCGAACTGAGTAGGCCTTTTTACCAAGCTCGCGCCAGCCAAAACAACTCTTGAGTTAAGTCTCTACCCAGAATGCCCTTCTCCCTGCAGATCTCGTTTGCCTCGTAGCTGTAAAGCCTCATTTCAGCCGAGCTCTCAGCTAAGTGAAATCTCTTTTGATATTTGTGTAAAATATTTGAATTTTTCTCATATTTTCTGAGCGATTGTTATTTCTAGTAGTTTATCTTTGATCTTACCTTCTCCTATCTACTCTACCCATCTTTAAAACTGGTAATCTTTCTGTACCTTTGTGGTACAGCCTTTCCCCTTCCCCTGTGGTATTTCTTCAATACCATTGTTGATATTTTTATCTAGTAAACCTCTTGTTTTTTCCATTTTCTAGTGTTTCTCTTCCCTTTGGTGTGTGTGTGGGATAGTAGTGACTTATGGTAAACCTTTTGTGTTTTTTGAACGGCTTGTAGTTAGTTGTGGAAAATGTCGGACAAAAAAGGTACTTCAGGCCTCAAGCATTGTAGTTCTTGTAAGGGCAAGCTACCTAACAATGACTTGCATGATGATTGTGTATACTGTTTGGGAGTGGCTCACCTTTCAGTGCAGCCTCCATGTGATATTTGTCAAAGCCTCAGTCAACGGACACTCAATGAACGTAAAAACAAGCTCATTCTAAAAGGGTTACTCAAGTCTCCCTTCTCAGAGGCCATTTCTGCGATGGAGGTCTCAACCCCTCCTTCTAAGGACAAAGAGAGATACATTCTGTTCATTCTTCACCATCGGGTGATCAGAGCAAATCTGGAAAATCCAGAGTTCCCAAATTATCTTCAGACCATAAGTCTGCCTCTTCGACACCGACCCCCTCGGTGCCAATCGTCTCAAAAACTTCGGCTTCGATGCCTGTTTTGGCACGCACCCTGCCTTTGGCACCGATCGTTGATCTTACTACGCCTACTTCGGCACCTGTAGCTACGTCAGCTCAGGGCACTCTTTTGACTTCGACTCTGTTACCTTTTTGGAACTGACCTGCTCGGCTCCTAGTTCCTTTTTGGCTCCAAGTGTTGTACTGACCATGTCAGATCTGACCCCATTGCTCCCGGTCCCAAAACTGGAGACGTCGGTGTGGGCAGACATTGCACCATGGACCCGATACTCTCCTTCCGTAGACCCTTTTCAGGGCCAAGCATATAGCCCTTTTCTCGAACGTCCGGACTCCCCATCTGCAGTATCCACTAGATCCACCAGGTGCCTTTCAGAACACAACATGGTGCGTCTTGTGGCCCAGCTGTTGATAGCCTGGGGGATTCCCTCGCTTTCTAAGACCCATCCACCTGCTGGACTTGGGATGCCTTATCCACGAGCTACATCTTACACTCCTCCTTTGACCATCTCGGTTCTGAAGCCTTCTGTTCCGACATCCTTCTTGGAACCCATCACCTCGGTGCCTGTAGTGCATCTCACTACAGCTCAGAGTTTGCCCCTTTGGTCTTTGGTTCCAACTGAACCGGTCCTTCCTCAGTCTGGGGATTGGGGGACGGGCGTGTCGGCCCGGAGTATGGAGCCACCTCTCTCCTCAGTTCCATCCTCGGTGCCAATTTCCACATCCACACAGATCCTGCTTGAGACTCCGTCCGTGGGGCAGGTTTGTCAGAGTGGGGTGTGACCTCAGTCCCGAGGTTGTCTTTCTTGGTTCCGGGCTCCCATCACTCTTCAGGCATACCTGCTTTCCTTGTGATGGAAAGGACTGTTGCTTCTGGCAGCACTCCTTCGATGTCAGAACCCCAGTTTTCACCCCCTGAGCTACAGCTGTCACAGACACCCCGCTCCGGGACACCGGGCAGAGAAGCCGCAGGAAATCCCTGTTCAGGGTACCTGCTCTTCCGAGTCCTTCTCAGAAACTCCCACTGAGGAGCCCCTTCGAAAGAAGACATGCAAGAGGAAGCACATGGACTCACCCGAGGAGTTTTTAATGGAAGACATGGATTACAATGATGGTGAAGTGTCCCCACGGTCACCTCCTGATGATGTCTCCTTCAGAGACATCTTAGAAATGTTAAAGCAGAGAGGTGACTGGAAGCCCTCCAACCCTTCTTCTGAGGAGTCAGTGTTCCTGCAGGTTTTTCGCGGCCTGGCCTTCTACTTCTTGGGTGACCCCGCCTGCCGACGAACTCGTCCAACTAGTGCAGCACGCTTGGAAAAACCCTGATTCCATTGAGACGATCCCTCAGAAACCAGACAAAATTCTTTCCCCTCCCGAGGAGAACCCGCATTGGTTGGAAGTGTTACCAGTTGATGCTGTGGTGGTGGTGGCCACGTAAAAGGACTTGTCTGAGGAAAGTCCCGCTGTCCACCCACCCAACAGGGAGTCCGAGGCGGTGGACAGACTTGGGAAGCGTGTTTTTGCATCAGGGACCTTTACCATATGGTCCCTGAATTATTTGGCACATTTTACGAGGCTCCAGAGGGACTTGATCTCCAAACTCTCTGGGACACTCGCAGGACAGATGTCTGATGAGGTCAGGGACAAAGTGGCCTCACAGCTAGCGACCCTGGAATCTCTATCCAACTCATCCATGAGGTTGCTCTCACATGCGACCGAAGGGGCAGCTAGAGCTGCGGGTTTGGGCATTATTATGAGATGGCATGCCTGGATTCGCATATGTGACCTTGCGGACGCCTTCAAGTCTTCCTTCCTGAATGCTCCCATCAAAGCTTCATCCCTCTTTGGTTCCAAAGTGAAGGACATGCTAGCCAGGTGTGAGCAAGACG
Organism: Protopterus annectens; assembly: GCF_019279795.1. Taxonomy (NCBI): domain Eukaryota; kingdom Metazoa; phylum Chordata; order Ceratodontiformes; family Protopteridae; genus Protopterus; species Protopterus annectens. Next base: position 451,674,286 of record NC_056739.1, read on the forward strand.
GAAAAACCCTGTCTGCCATAGGGCTACAATTTTCCAACCCTCAGCGTACCTTTTCCAGGAATCAGAGGAGCGGAAAAATCTGGCACAAGAAATCTCAGGGTCCCTTCCGTGCCGCACATGGTGATGAAGCCCCCAGAGGCAGAGGAGGTAACAACTCTGGAAGGAGCCCCTATAGAGGCAGAGGGGGCTTCTCGCAACCAACGCTCCAGAGACTCTTTCTCTGGTCAGCCTTATCAGCGCTCCTGAGGAGTGGCCCAATTGCTTGCCTCTGGAAGCAGTTGGGGGTCGGTTCTGTCTACACCAACCTGCCTGGCTCTCTTTTACCACTGACCGTTGGGTGCAGAAGATTATCACCAGAGATTACAACATTCCCCTTTCCTGTCAGCCCAAATTTCCAAAGAAACTTCCCGACGTTCCACCCAGTCAAAGGGCAGAAACAGCTTCAGAAATTGTAAAGCTGTCTCAAAAAAGAGTCATCCAACCAGTCCCACCAGACCAGCGTGGATCCGGATTTTACTCGAGGTTCTTTTTGGTGCCAAAAAAGACAGGGGACTGGATACCCATTTTGGATCTCAGCAGCTTAAACAAGTCGGTCACTCACACCAAATTCTGGATGGTCATGGTTCAGTCCAGCTTTCCTTTTCTAAGAGAAGGAGATTGGATGTGCTCTATAGATCTCCAGGATGCGTATTACCACATCAGGATGGACAAACGCTCCAGGAGTCTGCTTCGCTTCCGGCTAGAGGCCAGTCATTACCAATTCCATGCCCTGCCATTCGGTTTATCTGCAACCCCCAGAGTGTTCACAAAATGCATGGCAGCTGTGACAGCTCACTTGAGACTAAAAGGATTCTGGGTGTTTCCATATCTGGACGACTGGCTCCTTACCGCCCCCAACGAGCATCTTCTGATGACAGCACTGCACTATACTCTCTTTCTGGCAAAATTGTTGGGAATAACGATACATTGGGAGAAATCAAACCTTGTCCCTACACAACAAATAGAGTTCATTGGAGCACTGTTCAATGCTCGGTCCTGTCTGGTATCACTCCTAATCCACAGACTTCAATTGAGGCATCAACTCCGGGTGATACTCTCACAAACAACAGTTTCTGCAAGGGAAGTTCTTCAGGCCCTAGGTTCTATGGCAGCGTCAATCCCAATAATGCCTCTAGCAAAGCTACACATGTGGATTCTTCAATGGCTCCTTCTGTGTCAGTGGTTCCCAAACTATCACCTGCTCAGTTACCAGATTCGAATAACCAATTCCTGCAAGCAGGACGTGCTTTGGTGGATGAGGTTAGATGTAGAACTTTACAGTCGCCCATTTCAATCCCCTCAACCCACAGCCATTGTGACCATGGATGCTTCCCTGATCGGGTGGAAGGGCCATTTTCAGGGAAAGACTGTCCAAGGCACATGGTCCACCTCAAAGGCCCACCTGCCTATCAGTGTTCTGGAACTGAGAACTGTGCTGTTAGCGTTGCAGGCCTTCCATTCGTCTCTCCCTTCCAGGACAGTTGCAATCAATCAGGCAATGTGTCAGTGGTCTGGTATATCAACAAGCAAGGAAAAAACAAGTTCTATCCCCTATGTCGGGAAGCCATGAGAATTTCGCAGTGGGCAATAGCTTCCAACCACTTTCTGATATCAATGCATATCCCAGGGAGCTCCAACATGATTGCAGACAAGCTGAGCAGATGCATCCTCATGCCTCACGAGTGGTCCCTCAACCCCGAGGTGGCGTCAGCAATCTTCAGCCACTGGGGCCAGCCTTGCTGCGATCTTTCCACATCCCTATCAAACACCAAGTGCAGCAGCTATTCCACCCTACTTCCCCTGGAGGGGAAGTCACCGAAGGATGCTGTGATCCACGATTGGCCCACGGGACATCTTTACGCTTATCCTCACATCCCTCTGATTCCACAATTTAAAGAAAGCTCTTCGGTTGAGATGCAAGGTGATCCTTACAGCCCCATTATGGCTTCGACAAGTTTAGTTCCCCTTCCTTTGGCCTCACCTAGTATACCCACCGTGGATTGTGGACCCTCTACCAGATCTGATTACTCACCCTCAAGGGTTGAGTCACCCAAATCTGTCCAGTCTCAAGCTGACAGCTTGGTTTCTCCACTTCCACTAGTAGCCAGGCAAGCCAATCTTTCCTCACCTGTTCAAGACATCATTCTGGCCTCTCATAAACCATCCACCAGAAGACTGTACCAGGATAAATGGAAAAGATTTTCCATCTGGTCCAAGAACAACATGCTAGACCTGTATTCAGCTCCAGTTACTAAAGTGCTTCAATACTTGGCTAAGTTTTTTGATAATGGAGCCTCTGCCTCTGCTGTACGAGTACATCTAGTGACAATTTACAATTTCCACAATGGTATAGATGGCACCCCTCTTATCGCTTTATGCATTTGCAAGGCTTTCCTCAAGGGGAGTTCTCATATCAGGCCTCCTGTCAGACAGCCCATGGAACCTCACGATAGTACTTCAGTCTTTAACTCAGAAACCTTTTGAATCTGCTGTGGTGTGACCAAAAATTTTTGTCTTGGAAATTTTTTGTTCTTGGTAGCCATCACTTCTGCCAGAAGAGTTTCGGAGCTGCAGGCATTGTATATCAAGAGGCCCTATCTCGTCTTTCATAAAGACAGAGTTTTGCTTCAAACGAATCCATCCTTTCTCCCCAAAGTTGTTTCTGAATTCTCTGTAAACCAGACCATAGACCTACAAGTGTTCTTTCCGAATTTTGCCAATAGAGGAGAGTACTGCCTTCACTCTTTAAACATACATAGACAATTGAGATTTTATCTAGACAGGATCAAACCTATCAAAAAATCTGAACAGCTTTTCATCTCCTTTTCTGGGCCCAGAATGGGAGAGGCTGTTTCCAAGGTTACATTATCAAAATGGCTAAAGGGACTGCATATGCTTCATCTATTCCCTCAGAAATGTACCTATGCCAAAAGTTAAAGCTCACGCCACTAGATCTATGGCAACATCTGTAGCTTTCTAGTCCAGGGCTTCCATAGATGACATCTGTGCAGCAGCTACTTGGGCTAAGCCTCATACCTTTATCAGTCATTACAAATTGGACTTGCTCTCCAGAGGGAGAGCTGCCTTTGGCTCATTGGTACTCAGGAATGTTCTTCCATAAGGGCTGGCCATGGACCTCAAGGTAGCTTGGGATTCTGTCCCATCAGTGATGAATGGAAAGAAGATGAACAACATCTGATAAAGAAGTTATGTCTTAACATAGCATTCCATCTGTGTTGTTCATCTTCTTTCATTCATCACTTCCCACCCTCCTTCCCCCTCCAAAGGCTCCTGGGAGATGCTTTGGGTCTAAGTGGTGCCCTAGGGCAGTTGTGCAGAAGTGGCCTCGCCTTTGCTTACTTTATGTAGCAAACTCAATCTGAGGTAACGGGGAGAAGGGCATTCTGGGTAACGACTTAGCTCGAGAGTTTTTTTGGCTGGGGCGAGCTTAGTAAAAAGGCCACAGTTCCGGAACCCATCAGTGATGAATGAAAGAAGATGAACAACACAGATGGAATGTTATGGTAAGACATAACTTCTTTTTTTTTTATCTATAAATAGGAGGGACAGGAAAAAAATGATAGAAAAAGAAAGACAAGATACTTAACCTGCTTACTAAGCTGGAACTGTGATTAATTTTTTTTTCAGAGTTGTTAGTATAGCTATGTACAGGCTTGAAATATCACTTGTATTCTCTTAAAGTTGATCTTTAATAGTAGTGTTCCTAGGATCTTTGGAGTAGGAAAGTAGGTTTTGAACTAGTGCACAGAACAGCATTAATTCAACCAGTGGAAATCTTTGGTTTAGTTTTAATGCATTATTTCACATCCTTTGGACCATATCATGGGAGACGATGGTGCTAACTCCTCAAAAGATTTTGTTTTATTTTTTCTCATTATGTTGTCACAACTCCCATACAGGGGAGCAAACTCTGACATAGTTGCACAAAATGCCTGCTTTGTTTGCATCCCATTTTACGGTACAGCATGCTTTCAGACTACAGTGGCCCTCTGCAGGTAGTCACTTCCTGTGGTGTGCTGCACCCTGCGTAAGTATATTCTGTTTGTTACCTGAGGCTTATGACTACTGGTGCAGGTAGAACCAATGTAGTTTGTCTAGCCTACAGTATTCAAGCTGCATGTGTGGGATTAGTACTTTCTCTACTTCCTGACAGGTTTCCAAGATACTGATGAGCATTTTGCACTACAAAGTCACAGCTTGCCTGCAGACCTAAAGCAGCACATCAATAAACTGATGTTCTGTGCTTTCATAATGATAATAATTATTAGAGACTGTACATCCGCACCTTGATTGGAGAATGAACATTCTCCAGCAGGGTATTAATGTACAAGTAATGCCTGCTGAAAAATGAGTCTTGCCACTTCATGGTAGCATATCAAGCTGCCGTAGAGCTCAGACTGAAAAAAAAAAAAAAAAGCAATGGCTGCCATTATTTTACCCTCACTAAGCAGCGTTCCTCCTGTTTAGCGAGTGTAAAATATATTTAAAAAAAAGGAAACTGAAAAACGTTTGTGTGTGTGTGTGTGTGTGTGTGTGTGTGTGTGTGTGTGTGTGTGTGCGCGCATGTGAGTGAAAGCGAGAATGATCAAGCCATTACTTTACACTCACCAAGCAGTGCTTTTGCTGTTTAGCGAATGTAAAATCTAAATATAACAGAAAAAAGTGTGTCTGTCTTTGTGTGTCTTTGTGTGTGTGCGTGTTTGCTTATGTTTCTGTCTGTGCGTGTGAATGCGTGCATGAAAGCAAAGTGCGGGAGAGAGAGAGAGACAGAGTAAAGAGTGAGAGTGATCCAACAGTGGCAGCAGCAGCAGCATTCAAGAGGTTTATGTACTTCTCACTTCTTAGTTAACTGAATAAAGCCTAAAATAAAGGGGGAACAAAGGCTCAAGACAGAAATATATTCCTGCTAAAAAAAAAAAAATCACAAAGTTGCTGCAATAATTACACTTGTGTTAGCTTGCATTTTCTGAAGTACAGGGGTGTCTTTGGGGGGGGGGGTCTGTGTGACAGAGGGAGAGATAGTGAGATGATGGACCAAAGAGGTTTCCTTGCCCCTCAACCTTTTACCTCAAGAAATGTGGATAAAACCTGAAATAAAGGGGGGGGGGAGTAAGGGACCAAAAAAAATAAACCAAATTTGTAGATATTCTTTAAAAATTATATATTGTGGATGTAAAATGCTTCCTCTAACACCATTTACATATATTACAGAAACTTTGAAACATTAGGCGGAGGAACTATTTTACATCAGAAATATGTAAAAAGATAATATAGTAATAAAAAATTATAAGTAAGTAAGTAAAACACAACAATTTTAGAGAGAGCCCATTCTCTAAGTGCAGTAATGCCCTCCAGGATGTGTATTAATGTGTAATTAATGCCCTTCCAGGGGTGTAGAGGCCCTCTGCCTGTGGCATCAGGCCTCACAACACCCCTGGGTGGGCATTAATTACACACTAACACACAACCTGTCAGGCATTATTGCTTGCTTAATTTTTATAGTTTAGCAGATCACTTACCCTTATTGATGTTGTCTAACATCAGCTATACTACATGCAGTGCTGCTGTTTTGCTTGGTGTCTCCCTTTGACTAGTTGATACTGTGGCATCTGATTAAAACAGAATTTGAACTTGAGTTACATAAGTTTATAGGTAAGTACTAGGCTAGCTGCCCTTGTGGGCCATTTTAAGCCTAGACAATTTCACTTTCAAAGGTAAGAATCAAGCCATATATGTTGTGTCTGTGAGAGGGACCGGTTCATAACCGAGAGACTGCCCATGCTATGGAATAGACTTCCCATACATGTCAAGCAGAGCACCTTGCTGACCCTCTTCAAGAGAAATCTTGATGGGTGGATGGGAAATAGAAAATTCACCCCGGGGTTAACTCCAGTGGCGCTACTCGACAGAGGCACTGGGAACTAGGGTCGGGTGGCACGATGCCAGAGTAATCCTATGGCTAAGCTTGTAAAGGCCCCAGGGCCATTAGCCTAGTACACACCTATGAACCTGTAAATACCTTAACTATTATACCAGCTCCCAACATGCTAGGCATTCATTCTGCACACCACAACACACCTAGTTAATAACCATACAGTAATCAAGGGTGAGAATCAAACCCTGTACTGTGTGTCTGTGAGAGAAACATGTTAACCATTATTCCCAACCCCAAACACACCAATAAGAGCTGAAGAAATCAAACACTGCACCACAGGAACTACAGCTCACAGCCTTAATCCTCTGTGCCAACTACCAGACTGAATGATGTTATAGCTTGCCTGAAATGTACAGCAACACTAAATCTGTTCAAATTACAGCATTTATTTGTGGTACCTAATACATGCATTGTATGCTCTTAGTTATTTTATTTTTATGTTAAATTTTGAACTCTTGACTGGTACTAGTGTATGTTTGTTTTAAAGGCACCAGATCTGACACATCATACAGAGCTTGTTCTTACATTTACACAGCTGTACCCTCAAACCTTCCTTACACTGATTTTCAGACCTTTGAGATAATGTACTTTGTTTTCATGGAAGGAAGGGGCTACCAGAAATGAAAAATGGAGAAGTATGCGATTATTAGGTGAAAATGTACATTAGTAAGCTTTGACTTTTATGAACCCTTCAGTGCTAATCAAGTAATATGTTTTACGCTGTAGCTGCACAGGTAATTCCTGGGATTCAGAAAGGCTTACTGTGGTGACGAAACCTTTTCCTGGAAGGTTTCTTCATTGCATTAAGCCTTTCCAATTCTTAGACCAGCCTCCCACTCTGATTTTCCCCTCACAGGGGCTTTAGCAGAGAGGTTGCTGTCTGGGCAAAGATGCACGCTAATGCAGCAGTGTCTTGAAGTGACTAATGCTAGTCAGGCATGTGCTTTTCCTGGGAAATGATCATACAGCCCTTCTTACTTGGTCAGCTGATTTTAGAGGGTTAAATTTTGCAATAAGAAAAAGTAAATGCCATCAGAAGACGACAGTCACCCATTCACTCCTCTGGTGGTATCAGTAGTGCATATACAGCCAGTGAAACCAGGGACCAAAGGGTGTGCCAGTGTGGGTTAGTCTGTGTGTCTCTGGGTGGTCACATTATGTTAAATAGGGGATTATGACTCTGCGAGTGTATATTTGAAGATGTCTGAGTAATGTGTGGCTAAGTGTTCTTGTGCTTGTGAGCAAGTGTGATGGGATTTGCTTGTGGATGTACGTGCATGTGTGTGGGTGTGTATGTGTACAAATGCCTATATAGGGAGTTCTTTTGTAAGATGATTACAGGCTACTTGGGAGAGCACTGGCACTGTCAGATTTAACAGCACAGTGTTCATTTCAAATGTGGTTATGAGCCATTAATGAGGTGTTTCTTCTTGCAGCTTTACCTCGACTATGAATTGGAATTTTTCTCCATTGTGCTTATTGACAAGCCCACATTTGGGTAATTAATGCAGGTGGAGAGAAAGTCTTTGAATCCCAGGAAATGTCTAGCTTAAAGTGGTATATATAACATTTGGTGCAGCAACTCTATCTAGTGGCCTTCTGATAATGCATAAGGAGCATAAAAGTTTTATAAAAGTAAACTGGAATAACAAGACAGTTATTAAAGTGCAGAGCCACCATGTTGCAAACATAGTGTACTAAGCAATTCATAATACTGTTTATCCAGAAAGCTTTTTTTTATTACACTGCTTCCTGACACCACATATCCTCAGGCTGTTCTCCCTGGCTTAACCCTGCATCCACCAGTTAATCCTTTATAGGTTCCCTAGATATAACCCTTCACCTTATTAATTGTTTGTCTTTGTTTACTGGGAAAGTCCGACTGGGTAATACCCTTTTTCAGCGGAGGCCTGGGGAGGACAGCTATGTTTGTTTACATTGCATTATACTTCGTTCCAGTTAAACAGAGAGTAGTTACATTTCTATGTACAGTTATACATGTACATTAGTTACATTTATGTATTCTAAGATTTTATAGAGGTACAAGTTACTAAAGAGAAGGCCCATGTGCAGCTTAATGGATTGTACAGGTAGCAGGTATGTATAAAAATTGTTTTGTCATTTCAATGAGAGGTTGCGAGTATTCTGTTTGAGAGTATTTGGAGAATATTGTATGGTGAACACAAATTCTTAACTTGTGAAGAGCATGCACTGGACCAGGATTTGTTAAGACGTTTAAGCATTGGTTTAAAACTGTTGAGGTTGTCAGAGAGTTTTATTTATGTAGGGATACTATTCCAAAATTTACCAAAGTATTGGGAGTAGAGTAAGTCTCATGCAACATTATTTGACTTATTTGTGAGTAGTAAGAATTTGTTACTAGAACGGAGATCCCTTGCTGGACGGTAGGGCAGTAATATTTTGCAGTGCAGGGCATTTTTCTGGATGATGGATGAGTTTGTGTGCTGTAGTTAGTTGTGACTATGTTAGGTAGTTGTGCAGTTCAAGTCAGTTTAATAGCTTTAAGTTATTACAGTGGTGGGTCCTGTGAGGGAGATTGGTGGCAATTATTTACTATTTTATTGTAGCAGGAGGCAAGTTTCTCTCTTTGAGTAGTGTTTAAGTCTGGCCTATAAGAGTGTTGGCAATTAGAAGGTGGTGGCTAGAGTTTTTCTTGCAGTATCTGTAAGGAATCCACTGATTCCTTAAAGGGAGCTTAGTTTCTGGTGTGTAGTATATGCTTGTCATATTTGCAATTGTCATCTATTATAATGCCTAGAAGTTAACCTTGAGTTACAGTTTCAGTGACATTATTATTTGCTGACTTTATGGGAAAAAGATTGCTTTTGATTTTGGCAACTTTTTGAATTAAAAAGCATTAACTTAGTTTTCTTGAGGTTGAGTAGGAGGTTTGATCCTTTTAGGTTTCCTGAGAGGAGAAAGATTTTTGGGTAATGTCTTGGAGCTTATTTTATTGTTGTCGCTGCACATATTAATGTTGAGTCGTCTGCATACTGAACTAAACTAGCAATGTGAGTGGAGGTGTGGAGTTTATTAATAACTATATTAAATAGGAGAGGATCCAGGATTAGAACCCACATCTGTAATCACTTGCTGAAAGGATGAATAGGTTTGTTGCCATTTATTGGCTTGTTGCCTTCCAGACAGGTAACCAAGAAACCGCACCAAGGGGTATTGTGAAAGTCCAATTTGGAGAGCTGAATGACCAGTTGCTGGTATGAGAGTATCAAGTGCCTTTGATAAGTCTTAGAAAATGGTGGACACAAGCAGACCATTGTTTCCATGTTGTTTTATTATATTGGTAAAATGTATTAGCCTGTCAGTTCCTTGGAAAGTTGAACATGTACTCACTGTTAGCCTTGGGGAGTGAATGATCCTAAGGAAAGTTGTGAACACAGGAGCCATCTTTAGTACAACAACCCATCATAGTCCCTATCTGTGTGAAGCCATGTTTTCTGCTGAGATGACCTGCGGTGTTCCTGGTGAGTGCCAGAAGTCATTCAGTCCTCAAGTTCCTGCAAACAATTCCTCCTGGATAGAAGAACTGTCAGACATTTCATATTATCCTTCCCAGGCAACAGTACCAGTAGCTAGAGCCCTTTCCAGAACTCAGGTTGTTGGTGACACAGATGGACACCTTGCCTGTATAATATTGGGCTGGCATTGACCACAACTCTTTAGTGACTGTTGCTACAGTTCAGTTTCAGTGAAATCCAATATTGGCATTGAAAAAAGAATGCCTGCATCAGACTCAGATTTTGCTCAGGATGTCTGTATAGTGGCTTATCTTTTGAGTGATGTCCCTTAAAGCTGCTTTTTGTGTTGTATGTGCAAATAACTCAGTATTCTTTTGTGTTTCTATAGGTATTAAGGAGAGTGTGTGTTGGACACCCCCTCCAGATGTAAATCTTTTGAAGACTTGTGAATACCATGCACTTTGTGCCAGGTTCAAGGAGCTACTAACTTTGCCAGGTCAGTGTCTAATAATCTGTAGTATATGTTGTACTTGTACAAAAGTATATGTAGTGCATGCATGCAGACTATATCCAAAATAACTTTACATGCCGGAATAGACAAACCAAAAAGAGAATAGTATAATTGGAGCTGATAATTTTGGTCGCTGTGTTTGCTCCAAGCAGTAATAAAATAGGAAGTACAGTGACAGGTGTAAAAGTCCTATTGAGAGTCATACTGGATCACAGAGTATGTATCAGTTTATAAAACAAAACCCTACAAGAGTATATACGTCCAAATGTATTCATTTTCATACCACATAGACTTTTAAAAAGCATGGCAGGGCCTTGTATATGACTATCAGACCCAGTAATATTGAAAGTCATTAATCACATGAAGCTGGACAAAGCATGACTCTGACTTTACCACTTTTTTTAATTTCTCCAGATCTTTTGGGTTTCTAATACCATGATGGGAATGCACCCCATTCCCAAGTCAAAGAACAATTAAAGTTCATGAAATTAGTATTGTTTCAATCTTTGATGTCAGCCAGAAGTGCTCTTCGCAGCACCCACAGTGTGCCCAGTAGTGACTCCTTCTGCAGTTTGTATAGAGTTACAAATATTGGTAACATATCTAAGTACGATTGTAGATTCTTTTTTACAAGACCCATTGCTCCTACTACTATTGGGACTGTCTGGGTAACTTTCTTCCACATTGCTCTCATTTCTGCCTGTCAATCCTGATATTTTATGACTTTGTGCCTCTCTCTACACCAGACACTGTAGTCACTGGCTGTGGTGATTTCAATGATCAATGCTACTTTTGTCTTCTTTTCATGGACCACTATATCTGGTTTTCTAGCATCTGTCTTTTGAACTGTTGGTAATGGATGATCCCATGTGATGTAAACATAATTTTCTATTATGCTTTGTGGCTCATGTTTCCAGTGTTTTTCAGCCACTTCAGTACCATGATGTTTACACAATCCCAAGTGCAACAGTCTTGCCACATTATTATGCCTTTCGGTTTACAGTCCTTCTACCATTAGTATGTCACAACCAGCAATGAGGTGTGACTGTTTCCAGTTCGGCTGTACAAAACCTACATTTGTCTGTTTCTCCCACATGTTCAATGGACTTTGTAAACCGTGTACGCAGCCCACTATCTTGGGCCACCAATATTAACCATTCATCTCTTGGTTTGAATTCGCCTCTCCTTAACCATTCCTGCGTTTGTTCATGATCAACATGATGTTCTTCTAGAAGTTTTCTATACTTGCAACTATATTTATGCATTTTCCACATTTCTTGCCTTCTCATCTGGTCCTTCACCGTATATTCTTTATTCTTTTTTTTTTTGGCACATTCAGTTGCCTGATTTGTTTTCTACTGCTGGTTTGAGTTCCTTTCCAGCTTGATGCTGATATGCTTCGGCTAGATTAAGCAGAGAAGTCATCTTAGATTTATTCTCCTCATGTTTCAAAACTTTCACTATGTTTGGTCTTGTGAGGTCAGCAGATGTGTGGAGTCCCACGATTGCAGATCTATACATGTAATCAATTTCAAGGAGGCCCATCCCTCCTTCGGAATGGGGAATATATAATCTTGGTATGCACTTATTTTTATTTTATATGCATGAAGCATCCTTCTTGTTTTCCTGTCTAATCTATCCACCATGTTTTGGGGCCAGTCAATCACTCCAAAACTGTAAGTTAGAACAGGAAGAGCAAATTGGTTTATAGACTGGATTTTGTTCCTAGATGTCAGTACTGTGTCAGGATTAATTTAAGTCTTCTAAGGTATTCCTTACTAAGTTTTATTTGCATTTGTTCATGTTTTATTGTTGATCCTTCATCAATTCCCAGATATTTGTACACTCCTTGCTCTAGTTCTTTTATATCACATTCTTGTCCCAAACTGATGATCTGATGATGTTAATCTTCTTTCCATTCATCACTGATGGGTTCGGTTCCGAGTCCTCGGAACTGAGTCGGCCTTTTACCAAGCTTGCGCCAGCCAAAAAAACTCTCAAGCTAAGATTCTACCAAGAATGCCCTTCTCCCTGTTACCTCAGATCTCGTTTGCCACGTAGCCATAAAGCCGCATTTCAGCCGAGCTCTCAGCTAAGTGAAACTTTATTTGATATTTGTGTGAAAAAAACTTCTGATATCTTTATTTCTCATTAGAAGGATAGTATTTCTAGTGTGTTTCCTTCTGTCACACCTTGTCACCTTGTCTTTTCCTCTCTACTCTACCAGTTTCTTTACCTTTGGTAAATTTCAAGTACCATTGTTGGTACGGCCTTTCCTCCCTTACCCTTGTGGTATTCCTTCAATACCATAGCTGGAATTTTTTTTTTCCTGTCTAAACTATTAGCCTGTTTTTTTAGTAAGGAGTGTGATTTTTTTGAACGGTGTTTGACTTTGTTCTAACTGGTTATCCTGTTGGCCTGTGGTGTCTCTCTATCAAGATGTCAGATAAGGGTACTTCAGGTTTTAAACATTGTGCTTCATGTAATGGCAAGTTACCTAATAGTGATTCTCATGATGACTGTATACTGTTTGGGAGTGCCCCACCTTTCAGTGCAGCCTCCGTGTGACATTTGCAAAAGTTTCAGTCAACGTACTCTTAATGAGCGCAAAAATAAACTGATACTGAAAGGGTTACTTAAGTCTCCCTTTTCAGAGGCCATTACTGCAATGGAGGTCTCAATCCCTCCTAAGGACAAAAAGGAGTCCCATTCGGTTCCCTCCTCACCATCGGGTGATCAGGGTAAACTTGTCACATCAAAGGTCCCAAAGTTGTCTTCAGAGTATAAATCTGCCTCCACGGCTCCGAGCATCTTGAAACCTTCGATACCGGCACCAGTTTCAGCACTGGTCCTGCCTCCGGCACTGATTACAGACCTCACTACACCTATTTCGACTTCGGCACCTGTGGCCACTTCGGCTCAGGGCATACCTTCCATTCCTTCGGCTCTTACGATTTTGGAACAGACTGTCTCAGCTCCGAGTGCCACTTCGGCACCGAGCTTTGTGCAAACTACATTGCAGTTGACACCCTTACTCCCGGTCTTGAAACTAGAGACCTCGGTGCCGGCAGACCTTGCACCATGGACCCAATACTCCCCTTCTGTAGATCTGTTTCTAGGTCATGTATATAGCCCGTTCATTGAACGTCCTGACTCTCCACCCGGAGTATCCACTAGATCCACCAGGAGCCTGTCGGAACACAACACTGTGCGTCTTGTGTACCAGCTGTTGTTAGCCAGGGGGGATACCAACACTTTCTAAGACCCATCCACCTGCAGGACTTGGGTTGGTTTCTCCACAGACTCCATCTTACACTCCTGCTTTGACCATTTCCGTTCCGAAGTCTTCTGCTCCTGCATATTTCTCGGAACCCATTACCTCGGCACCTAAAGTGCATCTCACTTCGGCTCCGAGTTTGTCCCTTTGATGTTCGGTTCCTGGGGAGCCGGTCCTTCCTCAATCTGGGGATTGGGGGACGAGCGCTTCAGTCAGGGGCACAGAGCCATCCTTCTCCTCGGTTCCAGCCTTGGTGCTGATAGCCACGTCCGTGCCGATCCTGCTTGAGGCTCCATCCGTGGGGGTGGGTTCATCTGAGAGGGGTGTGACCCCTGTCCCGAGGTTGTCTTTCTCGGTTACGGGCTCCCATCCCTCTTCGGGCGGTCCTGCCTTCTGCGCAATGGAGAGGGCTCTCACTTCTGGAAACACTCATATGATGTCGGAGCCCCAGTTCTCGCCCCCTGAGTTACAGCTGCCACAGACCCACCCCCCTGGGATACCGGGCAGGGAAGCCGCAGGCTACTCCTGTTCAGGGTACCCAGTCTTCTGAGTCCTCCTCAGAGACGTCCACTGAGGAGCCCCCTTGGAAGAAGACATGCAAGAGGAAGCACATGGACTCACCCGAAGAGTCCTTAACAGAAGACATGGATTACGATGATGGTGAAGGGTCCTTTCGGTCACCTCCTGATGATGCCTCCTTCAGAGACATCCTGGAAATGCTAAAGCAGAGAGGTGATTGGAAGCCCGCCAACCCTTCATCTGAGGACTCCGTGTTCCTGCAGGTTTTTCGCACCCGGCCTTCTACCTCTTGGGTGACCCCCCCTGCCGATGAGCTTGTCCAGCTCATCGTGCAGCACACTTGGAAGAACCCTGACTCTGTTGAGGAGATCCCTCAGAGACCAGACAAAATTCTTTCCCCTCCTGAGGAGAACCTGCATTGGTCAATAAGGGCTACCAGTTGATGTTATGGTGGCGGCGGCCACAAAAAAGGATTTGGCTGAGGAAAGTCCCACTGTCCAACTGCCCAACAAGGAGTCCTGGGCAGTGGACAGACTGGGAAAGCAAGTTTTTGCATCAGGGAACTTTGCCATATGGTCCCCTGATCTATCTGGCACATTTCATGAGGCTCCAGAGAGACTTAATCTCCGAACTCTCTTGAACGCTCGCAGAACAGTTGTCTCACAAGGTAGCGACAAAGTGGCCTCGCAGCCCTGGAATTGATATCCAACTTATCCATGAGGTGGCTCTCACATGCGACTGAAGGGGCGGCTAGAGCAGCGGGTTCTGGCATTGTCTTGAGGCGACATGCCTTTATGCGCAATTGTGACCTCGTGGACCCCTTCAAGTCTTCCTTTTTCAATGCTCCCATCTAAGCATCGTCCCTTTTTGGATCCAAAGTGAAGGACACGCTAGCCAGGTACGAGCAAGATAGAAAGACCCTGTCTGCCATAGGCCTACAGTTTTCCAGTCCTCAACGTATCGAGTAGTGGAAAAATGTGGCACAAAAAATCTCAGGGTCCTTTCCATGCTACATGTGGTGATGATACCCCCAGGGGCAGAGGGAGTAACAATTCCAGAAGACACCCCTATAGAGGCAGAGGGGGTCCTCGTAACCAAGGCTCCAGGGATTCCTTCTCTGGACAGCCTTACCAGGACTCCTGAGGAGCAAGCCCGATTACTTACCTCTGGAAGCAGTTGGGGGTCATTTTTCTCTGCACCAAGCTGCCTGGCATTCTATTACCACCGATAGTTGGATGCAGGGTATCATCACTAGAGGTTACACCATTCCCCTTTCTTTTCAACCAAATCTCCCAAGAAAGCTTCCCGATGTTCCACCCAGTCAAAGGGAAGAAGCAGCTTCAGAGATAATAAAGCTGTCTCAAAAAAGAATCATCCAACCAGTCCCACCAGACCAGCGTGATCCGGATTTTACTCAAGATTCTTTTTGGTGCCAAAAAAGACAGGGGACTGGGGACCCATTTTGGATCTCAGCAGCTTAAACAAGTCTGTCACCCAATCCAAATTCCTGATTGTCACAGTTCAGTCCATTCTCCCCCTTTTTAAGCGAAGGTGATTAGATGTGCTCGATAGATCTCTGGGATGCGTATTACCACATCAAGATGGACAAATGCTCCAGGAGTCTGCTTCACTTCTGGCTAGGGGCCAGTCATTATCAATTTCGAGCCCTGCCGTTCGGTCTCTCTTCTGCCCCCAGAGTGTTCAAAAAATGCATGGCAGTGGTCACAGCTCACTTGGAACTACAAGAATTCCAGGTGTTTCCATATTTGGACGACTGGCTCATCATCGCCTCCACCAAGCATCATCTGGTAACAGCGCTGTATTATACCTCCCTCTGGCAAAATTGTTGGGAATAACGATACATTGGGAGAAATCAAACCTCACTCCTACGCAACAAATAGAATTCATTGGAGCAGTGTTCAACACCCAGTCCTGTCTAGTATCACTCCCAAACTACAGACTCCACTGATTGAGGTTCCAACTCTGAGTGATACTCTCTCAAACAAAAGTTTCAGCAAGGGAAGTTCTTCAAGCCCCTAGTCTCTATGCCAGCTTCAATTCCAATAGTCCCTCTAGCAAAGCTGCATATGCGGATCCTGCAATGGCTCCTTCTCTGTCAATGATTCCCAAACTATCATCCCCTCTGTTATCAGATTCAGATAACCAACTCCTGCAAACAGGACCTTCTTTGGTGGATGAGGCCAGACGTAGAACTTTGGAGTCACCCATTTCAATCCCCTCAGCCCAGAGCCATTGTGACCACAGATGCTTCCCTGATCGGGTGGGGGGGCATTTCCAAGGAAAGACTGTCCAAGGCACATGGTCCACTTCAGAGGGCCCACCTGCACATTAGTGTTCTGGAACTGAGAGCTGTGCTGTTAGCATTGCAGGCCTTTCATTCGGCTCTCCCTTCTGGGACAATTGCAATTCAGTCAGACAATATGTCAGTGGTCTTCGTATATAAACAGGCAAGGAAGAACCAAGTCCTATCCCCTGTATCGAGAAGCCATGAGAATTTGGCAGTGGGCGATAGCTTCCAACCGCTTTCTGATAGCAACGCATATCTCTGGGAGCTCCAACGTAATTGTGGACAAACTGAGCAGATGCATCCTCCTGCCTCACGAATGGTCCCTCAATCCCAAGGTGGTGACAGAAATCTTCAGCCACTGGGGCCAACCTTTGCGATCTTTTTACCTCCCTATCGAACAACAAGTGCATCAGCTATTTTGCCCTACTTCCCCCAGAGGGGGAGTCCCCAAGGGACACTGTAATCCACGATTGGTCCACGGAACTTCTGTACACTTATCCTCCCATTCCCCTGATTCCATAATTTCTAAAGAAAGCTCTTTGGTTGAGATGCAAGGTGATCCTTATAGCTCCATTCTAGCCTTGACAAGTTTGGTTCTCCTTCCTTCGGCCTCACCTAGTATACCTGCCATGGTTTCTGGACCCTCTTCTAGATCTGATCACTCACCCCCAAGGGTTGAGCCACCCAAACCTGTCCAGTCTCAAACTGACAGCTTGGTTATCCATTTCCATTAGCCAGGCAAGCTAATCCCCCCTCGCCTGTTCGAGACATTATTCTGGCCTCACATAAACCATCCACCAGGAGACTATATCAGGATAAATGGAAAAGGTTCTCCATGTGGTCTAAGGAAAACAAGCTAGATCCGTATTCAGCTCCAGTAACCACGGTACTTTAGTACTTGGCTAAGTTATTTAATAAGGGAGCCTCTGCCTCTGCCTCTACCGTACGAGTACACCTGGTGGCAGTTTCTAATTTCCACAATGGTATAGATGGCATCCCCCTTATTTCTGTACATCTATGCAAGGCCTTTCTTAAGGGGACCTCTCATATCAGGCCTTCCATCAGGCAACCCATGGAACCTCACTTTAGTCCTCCAGTCTTTGACTCAGAAACCTTTTGAACCTGCTGTGAAATCTAACCTTGTTCTTGGTAGCCATAACGTCTGCCAGAAGAGTCTCGGAGCTGCAGGCATTATGTATCAAGAGGCCCTACCTGGTCTTCCATAAAGACAGAGCATCAGTTCGAACGAATCCATGCTTCCTTCCCAAAGTTGTTTCTGAATTCTCTGTAAACCAGACCATTGACCTAACAGTGTTCTTCCCAAATTTTGCCAATAAACGAGAATACTGCCTTCACTCCTTGTATGTACATAGACAAGTGAGATTTTACCTAGACAGGACCAAACCTGTTTGTAAATCTTAACACCTTTTCGTCTCCTTTTCTGGACCCAGAATGGAAGATGCTGTTTCCAAAGTTACATTATCAAAATGGCTAAGAGACTGCATACGTTTCATCTATTCCCTCAATAACGAACCTATGCCAAATGTTAAAGCTAACTCCACTAGATCTATGGCAACTTCTGTAGCTTTCCATTCCATGGCTTCCATGGATGACATCTGTGCAGCAGCTACTTGGGCTAAGCCTCATACCTTTATCAATCATTACAAATTGGACCTGGTCTCCAGAGGGACAGCTGCCTTTGGCTCAGTGGTACTCAGGTATGTTCTTCCATAAGGGCCACCCATGCACCTCAAGGTAGCTTGGAATTCTGTCCCATCAGTGATGAATGGAAAGAAGATTAACAACGTCAGATCAAGAAGTTATGTCTTACCATAACGTTCCATCTTTGTTCATTTTCTTTCATTCATCACTTCCCACCCTCCTTCCCCCTCCAAAGGCTCCTGGGGGATACTTTGGGTCCAAGTGGTGTCCTAGGGTATTTGTGCAGAAGTGGCCTCGTTTTTACTTCTATTCCTTTAGCAAACTTGATCTGACGTAACAGGGAGAAGGGCATTCTGGGTAAGAATCTTAGCTCGAGAGTTTTTTTGTCTGGCGCAAGCTTGGTAAAAGACTGATTCAGTTCCAAGGGCTCGGAACCGAACCCATCAGTGATGAATGAAAGAAAATGAACAACACAGATGGAATGTTATGGTAAGACAGAACTTTTTTTTCCCCTGCTTTAAAGGTTGCTTTTGCACATTTATCAAGGCCAAATGACATTCTTATATCATCTGAAAAAGTTTTGACAACTTGTAGTTGTGCTTTCAGTTCCTCATCTGATTAACTATACAGTTTTAAATCACCAAAGAGAAGATGAGAAGTCTTTTTTTGTTTTCTAGGAGCCAAATCATAGCCATGGCCTTAGCTGTTAAGTAGACAGCTTAATGGGTTAAGGGCAAGTCCGAATAGTAGTGGTGACAGAGTGTCACCCTGGAATATCCGCCTTTGCATTTTTATCCCTAGGATAATAATTTGGCCTTTATCATGGCTTAATTGCAAAGTGGTTTGCCATTGTTTCATGGTCACTATAGTGTAGTCTATTAGTGTAGGGGTGTATCTTATTCATTTTAAGCACTCTTTTTTATCCATGAATGTGGGATACTATCAAATGCTTTTTGTGTAGTCAAGCCATGCCATAGTTAGATTCTTCCCCTTTTTACAGTTCTCCACTGTAAGTTTCTTTAACAACAGATGATCCTTTGTTCCATATGACTTTTCTTTATTGCCGTTTTGTTCTTCTGCCATAATTGAGTTTTCTTCTAAATGACTATAAACTCTGTCTGCATCAAATAGTTTATACGTCATTGGAAGGCAAGTTATTGGTCTATAATTTTTAGGGTAGCTTGCAGGTTCACTGTTAAGTAGGAGCATTGTTTTTCCTGTTGTTAGCCAGGTTGGTGCCTGTTTGAGGTTCACAGATAAATAGTTCTTACTCATGGTTAAATCATCATGCAGAGATGTTTACACTTTTAGCCAAAAATTAGGTACTGCATCTGGGCCTGGGGTTTTACAATTAGAGGCTTTTCTTAACGTTGTTTCAATTTCTTTGGCTGTTACTTCATCCCATTTCATGTCCTGTATCTTTAAACTTCTTATTCTTTCTTTTACTTCTTCTATCCATTTAGCATCTTTGTTATTATGTTCCACAGGATCTTAATAGATAGTTCTCCAAAATGTATCTATTTCTTCTTTTTTTGGCAGTCTTTCAATTCCTTTTACCTCGTTCCCCAATTCTCTATAAAACTTTTTTGGGTCATCAATAAATTGCTTATTTTGTACTTTTCCTTTGTATTTTTTCTGCATATCTTCCAAGTTTTTCCACCTGTGCTGAGATTTTTAGTTTATTTGTGATAGTGCATGATAGATCCTAATCTGTTCTAATACTGCACATTGCTTTATCACGTCTATCTTTCTTAGTATATTTGTTGATCTGTTCCCTCTCTTTATTCCTCTAACATTGACACTTCTTAATTGCTTTATAGTTTTCTCTATTCAGTACTTCCATGATGGTATTCAAATTCTCCCCATCCTTTCCCTCACTACCCTGTATTCTTGTGGTAGAGCTTTATCAGTTATTAATTTAGCTGCACAGTAATATATTCTGTTTACTTATTTTATATTGCATGGATCCCTATGGACAGTCCTAATTACTGTGTTCATTTGTTTTATCAAACTTCTGACTTTTTGAGTTTTATTGACCTTCTACGGTCTATTTCTTTCATTGATCTTAATATGTCTGTCTATTAAATCAAGCAGCTCTTCTCTTAGCAAATTTTCTTCTAAACTGAGGGCACATTTTTTTGTTTTCCGTTTCCTCTGGGCATTCTATAGAAAGTTCTGTAGCATTTTCCTTCATCTTAAGTTTCATCCTGTGCCATCCATTGCTGTCATATGGGAACTCACTGGCCTATAACTCCTCAACATTGACTGCATCAGAATTTACACAGGTTCCTTTTCCTTGTTCCTTCCCTTACCACTGTTATGTAGAATAATTCATGAATGTAAAGGTATGTGTAAAGAGTGATTGTAATGTATGAAAGCTTACTTTGTAAACTACAGCATGCTTTCTAGGTAACTACCCAGTCCTATAAGTATTAACACTATTTGTTAATTATTAAACAAGATTGCTAGAAAATATAGTGTAAGTGATAAAAACACGCTATATAGTTTAATTCAGTTTACTTGACAAATATTTTAAGTCATATAGCACATGTAAAAATTGTAATGTATGAATGTTATGGTAAATACAACAAATCAATCATCTTCCTTAACAAAACTTATGATGTATCACAAGGCATAATTCCAAATTATATTTTTGCAAATGCAAAAGGGCATGTCTGTATACATTCCCAAATAAAAAAGTCCTATTTTATTTTGAAATATACTTGCATGTCAGAGGCAGCTGTTAATTTAAAACCTGTGTAGATCTTGTACTTAAAGTTTTAAGTAAATTCTGTAATAAAAAAGTGAAAAAGCTTAAGAACACTACTCCATGTTGTATATGTTAGTGTTGTGTAATACAGCAAACACTGAAATCTGCATTAGATTAATTCAGTAAAATATTTCTAAAAGATACTTAAATAAAAGCCACACAGCCATGCATGCTGTTTCCCACATTTGTAGTAATATAAGCACAAACCCTTTCTCCCAAATAGAACTTCAGCATAGCAACACTTACAACAAAGTACAGCTGGAATAGTGGGCAAGATTGGCCTTGTTTTTACCAGGCTAAGGAGTGGTGATTCATCACTATGACAGCAGAAATTCCCTGAGGCTCCAAGAGCAGAACAAGTTTTTTTTTGTTTAACATTTATTTCATTGAATTGCACTTCTTAATGCTTATAGTTGTGCTATATAGCTAATCTACTACATTTTGCACTGTTATAAAGTTTTTTTACTGTTTCACTGCATTTTTGTACTGTTTTTAACTGGATTTTCATTGCTAGATGGTGTTTCATTACTGTAATTGCATTTTTATTGAATTACTTAGCTGTGAACTGCTTTTTATACTGAGGGTTGTATTTTCTGTTTGCGAGTGCTCTATCTATGCTTTTCTATGAGGTTTCTGTGTTCTAGAACAAAGTTGAAGAACAAGCTCGAGGAGAAACAGTTGTTCTGATGAAGATTTTCAAAAGCGCTTAACAACTGTGTCTTATTAATAAAAGTATTTGTTGGACGTTTGCTGTTTCTCCTGGAGTTTGTTCTTCAACTTTGTTCTAAGTTTTGAATTTGGTGGTTTCTGTGTTCTAGTCAGTTAGCAAAGTCTGGATAGAGGCCTGCTGTATCCAGGCATGGTTGTTTTCCTTGTTGAGTTTCCTGTGTTTCTGGCAGCCATCTTATGCTTGTAGGGGCTTGTCTTCTCTGTTAGTGACAATAACAGGGCTGCCTGATCTTCTGTAGCACGACAGATTGGTTGAAAGTACAGGGGGCTAGCAGGATTAGGTAGTAATTCAAGCTTCTAGATTCTTCCATCTTTTCTGGTATCTAAACCCTGTGTTTGCAAGGTGTTGCGCGTGTCGCGCACTGCCGCTGCACTGTTTTAACACATCGTGAGGTATCTCTGTTGCATTTTTCCCTTACCAGCACTCCTGTGTAACTGACGCTCTCCCTTGCAACTACTGTGTTGATTTTATCCAGCCCTACTCACATCTATAGGTACTCTGTTCTGATAATACCCACTCTACCATCTGTGACCTTTCTTCCACATATTCTGACAACCATGGACGGACAATTTTCGGTGTTTTTTCCTGTTAGTCTTGTTGATATGGGCATCCTGAGACAGTGTAGCAGCTGCCTCATGTGCATGGACAACCCTCTTCTACCCCCTTAGGAACACAGTATGTGAGAGATGCAGTTACATTAAGAACCTAGAATCCTTGCTGTCTCAATCATAAGCCAGTACATCTGCCACTGAGAATGTCTGCACAAACACCACCCACACCTCTACAGTACATTCCTACACATGCAGAGGTTCTCAACAAAAACATACATAAACAAAAGAGACCTCCAAGCCAAAAGCACACACACACATCACAGCCTACTGCGCCAAGCACCACACACAGTACACATGCCTGTGTCTGACAGCCTCTAAGGCCCACCCACAAGCCCAACATACTAGTCATAGGAGACTCTATAGTGAAACACACAGATGTGTCCCTGACCAGGCCAGACCAGGAGAAAGTCACAGTAAGTTGCTTGTCAGGTGCTAGAATTTGCCATGTCACTCACGCACTTGGGTCTCGTCTCTCAACAACAGGTACTGTTATGACTCTGTCATAGTCCATGTTTTTTTCTTTCCAACATCTTTATTAAATTTCCACATGTGACAAAGGCAATCTTACATTTATATAAATGAAAAACATACAAAATGAAATCACTTTAGTTGTAAACACTTTATATCACAGACACCATTGAAACAACTGTAGTTGTAAACATTACTAATCACTTATAAACATTTTAGTCATTGTCAGTTAAGTATTGTATAGCTCATAGGTTCATAGGTTGGTACTAGGCTATCGGCCCTAGGGCTATACAAGCCTAGCCATAACAATTCCATGGCTATTTCTTCCCTAGACCCCTGTCTAGCAGGGCAACTGACGTGATCCCAGGGGTAAATTTCGTATCTCCCATCCAGTCGTCAAGGTTCCTTTTGAAGAGGGCCAAGGAGGCGCTCTGCTTGACATGTATGGGCAGTCTATTCCAGAGTAGGGGGAGTCTCTGGGTCAGGAACCTATCCCTCCAGCATGTTTTGTTCATTGTGATGTCAAGGTTTAGGTCCCTGGAGCATGTGGCTGTGATGGATTGGGTTAAGTGTAGCATGTCCAACAGCTCAGGGTTTGACATGGCCTTGTATGTTAAGCAGAGATCGCCTCTGAGTAGACAGTATGCGACAGAGTATAGCTGGACTAGTCAGTCAGCATAGGGCATCTGCTTTAGGCCTTTGATTCTGTTAGTGAGGTGTTTCTGTGGCCTTTCCAGTTGCAGATGTCTTGTGAGGTACATACCAAATGGGGTGTTGTACTCTATGATGGGTGTAATGAGGGATAAGTACAGTAGGACAATGACCTCCTTTTTTTCTGGATGAAAATCCCTTAGTGATGAGGTGTGCCACATAGAAGGATTTCCTGACTTGTGGCGATGTGGTTATCGAAAGTGAGACCACTGTCCACATGTGTTCCTAAGTCTATTATCACACTTTCAGTGTTTAGTGTACTGCCACCTATGTGCTAATTCATGGGTACATGTTTTTTTCCAAAGGGGATAACTATACATTTCTTGGCATTGAGCTTGAGCCCATGGCTCCAGCACCAAGCATCTGTTTCTGTAAGGCCCTTTTGTAGAATATCCACATCATTTGGGGATTCATTAATGGCTCCCAGTTTTCAGTCGTCTGCGAACTTTGTTAGCCAGAGTCCCTTAGTGTTGGCCTGTCCTTCAGAGAAGTAGATGCCAAACAAGAGCGGTCCCAGGACTGAACCCTGAGGTACTCCACTTGTCTGGAGCTTGATTTGGAGTTGGCTCCTTTTACAGTGTGGGTTCTGTCAGTAAGCCAGTTGGCAACCCATCGAGTGACGTATGGATTTATGCCCAGCTTAATAAGTTTATCTATGATTCCAGAGTGGGGATGGCATTGAAGGCCTTGGCGAGGTCCAGATAGGCAGTGTGGACCGCCTTACCCTCGTCCATGGCTCTGGAGACTGATTTGAAGAAGTCAGTCAGGTTCAGGAGACATGATCGGCCTTCACAAACCCAAACTGGGTGGGGTCCAGTGTTTGAAGGTTGCCAATGTCTTTGTTTATAAGTTCCATGATAATACGTTCCATGGCCTTGCAGACCAGGCTTGTCAGACTGATGGGACGGTAGTTCCCAGGATCCAAGGTGGATCCCCCCTTGGGGAGTGGGATAACTGTAGCTGTGTGCCACTCAGTGGGCACAAAGCCTGAGGTGAGGCTATGATTAAACATGACACTTAGGTGAGGTGCCAGTTCATTTTGTAAGTCATGTTCTACACAGCCTGGGATGTCGTCTGGTCCCATGGATGCTGTATTCTTAGCTTTGGAGAGTGTGGTTTTTATCTGTGTGGCCGTGATTACCAGAATTTGGCAATCTTTCGGTATTGATATGGGCCCTTTAGGGGGTGAGAGGGGGGTGAAGTTGGCACTGAATCAATCTGCCAGGATATTGGCAATGTCCTTGGGATCAGTATATTTAATGTCATTCTGTTGTAGCTCAGAGCAGATCTGAGCATTGTCATTTAGATTCTTGACATAGCTATAGAATGCCTTGTGGTTGTCTTTGGAATCTTTGGCAATTTTATTTTCGTAACTAGCTTTGGAGGATTTTATGATGGATCTCAGCTTCTTACTGAGGCTGGTAAGGGAGTGTTTTGCATCCTGGGATTTTCCTCTTTTCTGCAACAGTTTCTTCTTTCTGTTGTATAGTTTGTTTATGACAGGGGACCACCAAATTGGCTTCCTTTTTTTGGAGGAGAGCGTCTTGGTTCTTTTTGGGATGGCACGATTCATGCACGAGTGGATGTGCTCGTACAGTGCTTTAGTGTAGGATTCAGAAGTCGAACTTTCAGTTCCTGTCTGCATGGGTGTCATGAAGTTGGCCATGGAGAAGTTTTTTACGGATGTTTTCTTACTGGGGGATGGGGGTGGGATGTGGATGTCAGTCAGACCTAACCAACAAGGGGGTGACCACTGGTGTGGAGCATCGATTTTCCATGTTGGTAATGACCAGGACCAGGATATTGGAGCCCCTGGTGGGACTATGGATTTAGTTTATCCAGGGTGTTGGAATTTATGAATTCCAAGAACCGTTGGGCAAAGGTGTTGGTACACGAGTAGTTTTCCCAGTTAATGGCAGCGTAGTTGAAATCACCCAGTATTAGGATGTTTGGTTGTATCTTAATATTTTCCAGTATGTTTAGAAAAGTATAGTGAGAATCCTGGGGCATGGTTGGAGATCTGTAGCAAGCTACAATTTGGATTGCAGTCTTACCTAGTGTTAGTTGCACCTGGAGAATTTCGGATGCATTGTGTTGGGCAGCTAGCCTGGAAGTGTAAATATCCTTGGTGAATATGGACACTCCTCCACCTTTAGTGTTTCTGTCCTGGTTTGGTGGCCAGAAAGTGTGGTAAGAGTTTTAGCTTGGTATTGCACGGGTGCTCTCTGGAGCCTTGAACTAGGTCTCAGTTACTACACAGATATCAATGTTCTCCATTTTTAGGAGTGCCTCGAGAAAGTGCATTTTGAGGTTTAGACTTCTAGCGTTGAGTAGCATTACCTTCAGATTTTGCATACTTGCACCTGTTATGGTGGTGGTTTTGTCTTTTGCGCCTTGCTAAAAAAAGGCACTATAGGGGTGGCAAGAGCCTTAGCCAGTAACCTGAATCCCAGGAGCGACAGGTGCAGACCATCTCTGGCAAAGCATCGTGGTTTGTTGATCATGTTGTCCCAGGCAGAAAGATACTGGATCCCCTTTGAATGACACCAGAAGTTTAGCCAGTTGTTTAAGTCAGTCATTTTGTCCTTATACTGTGGTATCATTCTGGGCAAAGGCAGGATGCTACTCAGGGCTAGGGTCATACCTGCCTGGGTCACATGATCCGAGAGCTCTTCTATATCTCTTTTCATGTAGTCCAGGGAGGTACGTCTCAAGTCATTCACTCCAACATGGACAATGACAGAATCATATTTGTACTTGTTGTGGAGTGACTTGAGTGCATGTGTTATGTGGCAGATCCTGGCACCCGACAGGCAGCTGATTGTAATTTTCTCCTTGTTGAGTCTGGTGAGTGGGACATCAGTGTGCCTGACTCTATGACTAAAGTGTTGGGTACGTTGTCTTGCCTTAGGGGCTGTTGTTGAGTGGCACACTGGTGTTGTGAGCTATGTGATAATTTGGTTGTGATTGGTGTTTGTTTCAGCTTCAGAGGCCCTTGTTGCTTGGGCTGGATAATGTTAAGGGCCTCTGCATATGTAGGTTTAGTGTTGCTATGTGTGGGTGTTGGTGGTGAGGGTTTTGAAGGGCTATGTGTTGCTTGAGGTGTAGTGCGGGTTTTAACCTTCTCCTCTTGATTGTCTAGCACAATCTAGAGGAGAAGTTAAAGCTCCTTTCACATAGCCCTTCAAAACCCTCTTGATTGTCTAGCACAATCTTGACTCTCTCCAGCCAAGATTGTGCTAGACAATCAAGAGGGTTTTGAAGGGCTATGTGTTGCTTGAGGTGTAGTGCGGGTTTTAACCTTCTCCTCTTGATTGTCTAGCACAATCTTGGCTGGAGAGAGCTTTGCTTCCAGTTTGGCTATGTAAGTGCATC
The DNA here is from genome assembly GCF_019279795.1 of Protopterus annectens. Lineage (NCBI taxonomy): Eukaryota > Metazoa > Chordata > Ceratodontiformes > Protopteridae > Protopterus > Protopterus annectens. The sequence goes on from NC_056739.1 coordinate 451,700,720, forward strand.
TCTCGCAGGGTGTAGTGTTGGGTGGTAGGAGGAGAGGGTTGTCTGTATACATGAGGCAATTGCTGCATTGCCCCAGTATGCCCAGATTCACCAGGTGGACAGGAGAACTCACCCGGAAGCTGACCCTTGGACATGCCTGGTTAGGTGCTTTTTTTTCCCTTACCTTGGCAGGGTACTTTGCAGTTATAGGCTGTTTAGTGCATACAATTAATTTATCCTTATTAACAAGGAGAGTTGAGTGCTTGTATCAGTTTAAGGCTTCATAGTGCTTTCCAGCAGGTTTTAGAGCAAGTGCTAGTCACAGGGACTCCAACCAGAAAGAGTCAGGAATCAATGCGCTCTGCTCCTACTCACCAGCATCAGAACATCAGATTCCAAGCTGTCATTTATAAAGCAGTTATTAAGCTTTCTGGTGATCAGCAGTCTCCAGGAAATAATGTAACTGCACTCCTTCTCTCACCAGGAGAAAACAGAAGCACTTAATCCCAAGATGATTACTAGAGGCAGAATGTGGGCTCTCCAATAACTGGTGGCCTTGCAATAGATGCTTAAAGGTAAGATGAAAAAATGGTTTATCCTAAACACTGCAGTGTGCACTAGAGGAATTGGATGTGAAAGTAGATAACTTAAGCTTTACCTGTCTGAAAAGTTAAGTTTTAGTGGAGAGTCACTATATTTAAAACAGCAAGATAGATTGAAAGGGGGTGGTCACTTTTGTATTCTGGTACTATGGAATACAGTAGGATGGCCAATAAATTTAAATAGCTGAAGGGGAGTGATTTCACAAAATGATAATTTTGTGCTTGCTTACACAAGCCAGTAAAAGCAGAGAGGAAATTAGACATATGGTCAAATTAACATAAGGGCAGGCAACTAGAAAGACAGTGATGTTTAAGAACACAACAGTAACTGGGTGGGAACAATTATTTCTGCCTGACTCATAAGAGACAGAGCTGTGGTCTCTTTTCAAGTTTTAATATGCAGTTAAAAGCAGAATACAAGTAAAACACAAGGTAAAGAAAACAATTCACAGTATTCAAAATAGAAAAAGGCAATAAAATAATACAAAATACAACAAATAAAAAGCAAACTAACATTTCCCTCACAGCAAAGTGTAGCAGAGTCTGGGTGAGCCTTTCTAGTAAAGCTCTGAAATGTTTTATTTTGCCGCTTAAATAGAAGGTTTAGTTCCTAGCTCCACCCCCTCAGTCAAATCCTGCTGCTTAAACCTCATTCCTGCTCTGCATATACTTTTTCCACAATTCCCATTTTTTTATGTAGTTTGCTCCTTCCTTTTTATAAAGATCCCAATTCCAGTTGTTTTATCTACATTACTATATGCAGTACTTCTAGTAAAGTTGGTCTAGACTTTGATTTCCATTTTCTAGTAGTTGTTTTTTTGGCAGCCACCACAATTAGACTCAACAAGGCTTTGCTATGTCTAGGCAATTCTGATTTTGTAGCATAACTCAAAAAAATAATCTCCCAGTCAGTCCAATCTGCTCCCTAACATCTCTGACAGAGTGGCCCGCAGGGAATCCCAAACGTCTGTCAGCTCATCACACCTCCTAAAAATATGTTCCCAGCTACCTTTTTCTTGCCCATCACACCTCCAGCATTTGCTATCCACCTGAGGAAAAATTTGTTGGAGTCTACTTAGGGTATAAAAATACCTATGTAAACATTTCCAGGTAAAGATCCTAAATCTTCTAGACTTCGTTACATATTTGAGAGATATACATATATCCCCACATTTTCTCTCTGTGGATTTCTTATCCAGTCTCTCTTCCCAATCCTTTCTAAGCTCCTCTGATTGATTCTTGTAATTATAATGCAGCATTTTATATGCTTTACTAATTATTCCTTTTTTAATGGCAGCTTCTGTTCTACATTACTGTATCTGGCATGGCTTAGTGGTAAATCACTTTGTCTATGGTGTGCAGGGTCCCGGGTTCGAGCCTTGCAGTGGCTGTTAATTCACAGGGGGCCAAGGAAGTAAATAGTGTGGGAAGAAATAGCCAGGGAATTGTTATGTCTAGGCTTGTATAGGCCCTAGGGCCGATAGCCTAGTACCAACCTATGAACATTATGTTAAAAACCCTACCAGTGCTGGTCTTTCATTTAGGAGCCCCCATTTCTTTCCCTTTGCCTATACTCTGATGTCAATCCTTGATAAGGAAGGCAGTCTCTAACCTGCAGTCCAAATACATTTTTGGCCTCTTCCCATTCTATTACCTTTCCCTTTCTAGTTATTTGTTCCCAATTCCTTGGTTCCTTTGCCAATATTCTCCAATAAATTCCAGCCCCCTCTTGCCTATTATTTGTATCCCTGACCACAGTCAACACTATCGGCAAAAATCTCTTTTCTCCATTCTCGTACTGGTTTGGTTCTCAGAAAACTCCCTGCTATTTTATGAATATAATACTCTGTATGGTTTTGGTTGTTCTCCTTAAGAGTCTGCATCCAAAATCCTAATCTCTATTTATTTCATGAGCTTCCTCCCTGTGTCATCATCATCATCCATTTCCACCTTGAAGTATAGTTTTCTTCCTCCGCTGTGTATAAGAGCCTTAACTGTGTTGCTCTAAAATACCCCCTCAAATTAGGTAATCCTAGTCCACCTTGTTCTGTTGGTGGAATCAGTTTATCCCACTTGACCCTTGCTTTCTTCCCTTCCCAGATAAAATCCTTCAACTCTTTTGTAATTGCTGTCCACAATTTCTCTTTCGGTTGATAAAAGTATTGCTGACCTGTGTATAAGACTAAAGGGACTAAAAACAGTTTAATGGCTTGTATCTTGGTATCTAAGATAGTACCTCAGAAAGGGAAAAAACAGCGCGCACTCACTTTTAAAGTCCAAAGTTAAATATAAAGCAATCCAACATATAAACGCTTTACAAACACTGTTTTTCCCTATTACAGCCTTCCTCAGATGCAGACTTTACAACATCACCTAACTTTTATCCTCCTTCCAATTAATCAGTTACTGAACAAACCAATGAAAATGCTGCATCAGTGACCAACATGAGTTGAGGTTAAGAACCCTGTTAAAAACATTGCTAAAATCCTTTTAGTAAAACTGCACATTTAAAACATCTTAAATTATCTAAAATATACCCTAAAAACTTTTATTAAAAACTTCTGCTAAAAAAACTAAGAAAAAGTACAATAAGTGCCATATTAATAAATATTCACATTGTTTTTAAAAAGCAAACATACAGAAATGTTAAAAATGCTGTGAATGATAGTACGAGGGCTCCATCTTGTGGTTCAAAGTCAGTAATACACCCAGGAATTACAGAACACATTTTCATTTAGAATTCTTCACAACTTAGCAGCTCTCATTTTTAATAATGGGGCAATGGAAATACTGTCATTCAGACCTGGTGGTGTTGTTTGTGGCTTGCAATGTTATTTGCCACCATAATTCTTTATATTCCACTTTTTATTCCCACAGTCCTCCTCTTAATTCTTTTTTCACCTGCTGTAACACATAAAATGCATGCTAGTGTGTTTGTACAAAGCATTTGTTTCCTTCTTTGTTTGTATGTCATAATTGTGCTCATAGATCCTTTTCCTTACTTTGTGTTCTGTCTTACCTACGTAGAAGGAACCACATTCCTCACAAGTTGCACAATAAACCAGTCCTACTGTGTCATAGTTGGAAAATTCCTTCCCCCATATCCACCTATTTCTACTGGCTATAAACAGTCCTTATTTAACACACAATTACATTGTGAACAATGTCAACACTTATAGGTCCCTTTCCTTCTTTTGTCTGTATTGTGCTTGTACTCATTTTCCAGGAGAAATTTCAGATTCTGAGAGTTTCTGTACACTATTTTCAACCCCTCCTTGGGAACTTCACCTAAATCAGTAAAACCCAAAATACCTTTCTCATTCTGTCTTTATAATCTTCTTGGCCAAACTAGTACTGACTGGCATAATACTCCACCACTAAAGCCTTTCCAAATTCATCCTGTTGGTCTTTTTTCAAAGCTCCCTTATTTATTAATGTCTCTCCTAAAATGAGTTTAAACCTTTCCTTCCTTCCTTCCTTCCTTCGTATACTTCTTCTCTAACTTCAAATATCAGCTCTTTGGGGTAACCGCTCTCCTTAAACAACTTTTCCAAAGTCTTACTTTCATCCTTAGTCGTCTTCAGCTGACACCATTCTATTTGCACGCACATACTGCCCTTTTATAATATTTCTCTTGTAATGTGGTGGGTGTGCGCTATCAAAGTCTAGGAAGGAATTAGAAAATGTACTTTTTCTATAAGGTTTCGAGTTAAATTTCCATTCACTCTTGTATATTTCCACATCCAGGTACTATAGTCTCTCATGTGAATAGTTGTGTGAAACATAAAAACGTGGCTTCGCAAGGGATGGCTTGCACCTGTCACCCCTGGGATTCCGGATATTGGCAAAGGCTCTTGCCACCCCCATAGTGCCTTTTTTAGGCAAGGCTCAAATTCTAAATCTACCACCCTAGAACACAAAAAAGGAAAAAAACTAAGGGTAATGCTGCTCAATGCCAGAAGTCTAAATCTCAAAATGCACGCACTCGAGGCCCTTCTCAGTATGGAGAACATCGATGTCTGTGCTGTGACAGAAACCTGGTTCAAGGCTCCTGAGAGCACCCCAGCGCTATCAGGTTTTACCTCATATCATGCGTTCCGGCCCCAAAATCCGGACAATACCAAGAAAGGACGGGGGGTATCCATATTCATCAAGGACACCCACACCTCAAGACTGGTGGCAACGCACGATGCATCGGAGACCATCCAGGTGCAATTAACCATAGGCAAGACTGCTCTGCAAATTGTAGCATGTTACAGGCCACCCTCACAAACTCAGGAAACTCACATGACCTTACTGAAAACACTAGAGGGGATAAATGTATCACCAAACACCATCATACTAGGTGACTTCAATTACCCTAATATAGACTGGGAACACTACTCAAGCCCAAACACCCTAGCCCAAAAGTTCCTGGAATTCATAAACTCAAATGCCATGGAACAACTAGTCACCATCCCCACAAGAGGAGATAACATACTTGATCTCATCATCATGAACATGGGAGCACAATGTTCAACACCGGAAGTATACCCCTCACTGGTGAGATCAGATCACAAACTAATCTCGCTGGAGGTCCTCATCCCACCCCCACCTGAAATAAAAAGACCACAGGAAAGAACTTCTCCAAAGGCGGCTTCACTCTTCTAAAGACTAGTGTGGGCTCCCTTCAGGCCCCGAGCGCGGAAAACAATACTCAAGCCGCTGAATCACTTACAAACGCCTTCTACCAGCACCTGCAGGACTGCATGGATAAGGCAATCCCAAGCAAAACAAAGACTCTTTGTACCAAAGGCAAGCGTCCAGTCTGGTGAACCCCAGCCATAAACAAACTCTACAACAAAAGGAGGAAGCTACTACAAGATAGAGCAAAATCCTTAAAAGGTAAGACACCCTTGATCACTATAAGTAAAAACTAAGAGCTCTCATAAAATCATCCAAAGCAAATTTCGAGAAAAATAGCTAAAGACTCAAAAGACAATCATAAGGCCTTCTTTAGCTATGTTAGAAACCTAGGAGGAAACTCCCAGATATGCTCAGAACTAGTTCAAAATGATGTGAAGATTACTGATCCTACAGACATTGCCAACATACTGGCTGACAGGTTCAGTGCAAACTTCTCCCCTCCCCAAAAGGAGAGATATCTATACCAAATGAGTGCAGCCCCCAAACATCTCCAGCGCCCAAGTGAGAACTGCTCTCTCCAAAGCAAAAACACAGCATCCATGGGACCCGATGGTGTCCCCGGCTGTGTGCTCCACGAACTCAATGAGGAATTAAACCCACAGCTAGGACAGCTGTTTAATCAAAGTCTTACCTCTGGATACATACCCAGGAGTGGCGCACTGCAACTGTGGTCCCAATTCACAAAGGCGGTGCCTCCACAGACCCTGGAAATTACCGCCCATTAGCTTGACAAGCCTTATCTGCAAAGCCATGGAGAGGATCATAATGGACCTCACAAATAAAGACATAGGAATTTGCAGACTTTGGATCCAACCCAGTTTGGCTTTGTCAAAGGCAGATCATGCCTTTTAAACTTGGTTGACTTTTTGAAACAGTCACCAAAGCCATTGATGAGGGAAAGGCAGTCCATACAGCCTACCTCGATCTGGCTAAGGCCTTCGATACAATACCCCACTCGGGTATCATTGAAAAACTCATCAGCTTAAATGTTAACCCATACATCACAAGATGGGTTGCAAACTGGCTGAGTGACAGAACCCACAGGGTCAGAGTTGCTGGCGCCATGTCAGACTCAAAGCCTGTCACAAGTGGTGTCCCACAGGGCTCAGTCCTGGGCCCACTCTTGTTTGGCATCTACTTTTCCAAGTACAAGCAAACACAGGAGGGTTATGGCTGACAAAGTTTGCAGATGACTGCAAACTGGGCCATAGTAGAAAACACATCTGACACAGATATCCTTCAGAAGGGTCTCACAGAAGCGGATAACTGGTGCCAGAGCCACGGCCTAAAGTTAAATGCCAAAAAAATGCATAGTCATACCCTTCGGGAAAAACAAGGTTACCCCTAGCTACCAAATAGGTGGCAATCCACTGAGCACAGAAGAAGTTATCAGGGACCTGGGGACCCAGGTTGATAGTAGTCTGTCATTCGACACCCATGTAGCTAAAGTAGTTAGGAAGTCCTTCTACATTGCCCACCTTATCATGAAGGGATTCTCATCTAGATCAAGGGAGGTCATAGTCTCCCTTTACTCATCACTCATCAGACCAATGATTGAGTACAATGCCCCATTCGGAATGTATCTGACCCGACACTTGCAGCAGCTGGAGAGGCCACAAAGTTCCTCACCAAAAGGATAAAGGGTCTCAAAATCTGTCCTATGCTGCCCGACTGAAAGAACTCCAGCTCTATTCAGTCGCCACCGCTTGCTCAGAGGTGACCTTTGCCTAACATACAAGGCCATGTCAAACCCAGATTTGATGAATATGCTTCACCTAAAAAATCTAGATCCATCAGAGCCACAAGGGCGGGAGACTTAAACCTCGACACGGCTATTAATAGGACGTGCTGGAGAGATAGATTCATCACCCAAAGACTCCCTATGCTGTGGAACAAAATCCCGGTACATGTGAGGCAGAGCACCTCGCTGGCCTTGTTCAAGAGAAATCTTGACCAATGGATGGGAGATCGCAGATATACCCCAGGAATTAACTCAGTGTCACTGCTCGACAGAGGCACAGCAAAATAATGGGTATAGTTCCCCATACTAAAGGGGTGGCGTAAGCCACAAAACAATGGGCTAGGCTTATAAATGCCCTCGGGCAGATAGCCTAGTATGAACCTATGAACCTATGAATATACACAATAAATTCCTGTAACCTTTCTATGGTACCCGTCCATAGGATACATATATCATCCAAAAATCTCCTATAGAGGGTCCAGTACCTGGAGTATACAGACCGGAAAATACATTTCTCTTCCCATTTTGCTAAAATGAGATTTGCATAGGTGCGGGCACATGCTGCCCCCATCGCCACTCCTTGTTTTAGTTGGTAAAATTCACCCTTAAAAAATATTAAATTATTTTTTAAAACCAGATCCATAAGGTTTAAACATACCAGTTTTTCATTCTGGGTTAATTCCCCATTTTCAGATATTATTTCTTCTAACATATGCAACCCCTCACCATGTGGTATACTGGAAAATAAATCAACCACATCAATGGTTACAAAGACAACATTGTCACTATACAACTCATCTTTTATTTCCCTTAAAACATCCCAAAAATCCCTCAAGATTACCTTCCTTTTTAGCCATAGTTTCTTAAGTTTAATGTCTGTATATTTTGCTAGGGCAAGGTTTTTGACCCCTCTGCAGAAACTATATAAGCCTTAAAGGTGGATCTCTTTCATTTTTATGGGTCTTTGGGATCCCAAATATAGAGGGTATTCTCGTTTTTTCTACCTTCAAGTAACTATGTGTTCTTTGGTCTAGTAACCCTTCATGTAGCACGTCCTCCAACACCATATCCACCTTCTTATATGCAATGTTTATTTCATTTTACTATACACGTGTATTTGTTGGTATCCATTGATATGTCATTCATATTTCCTTCATAAGTTATCACATCCATAATCACAATACCCCCTCCCTTGTCAGGTTTCATTACCCTGATTTCACTATTCTCCCTAAGCTCAGTTAGAACATTTTTTTTCGTTTGAACTCAAGTTTGCCCTGTATTTGATCTTAGAATATTCTCTTCTAATTTCCTTTTCTACAAACTGTTCAAAATTTTTGAGCTGTGGGTGTAAGGGTGGGTTGTAAGCACTTTATTCTTTACCACTATGTCTTGGGTCCTGCTCTGCTGGGGTAACAATAAATGGTACTTGCGTATTATCGCAGCCACACATTGTCAGCATTCACTGCATTCTCGTCAACATTCCATTATCACTGTAATTTCATGCTGCCGAGAATGCCGTGAATGATGAGAATGTGTGGTTGTTTTAAAATGTAAATCTATTTTGTTAAAATTTTTTTAAGCAATTAAAGAAAGCATGATGTTAATCAAGTCTTCTGCTTATATTTTAAAATCAGATATTATTGCAACTACAATAAAAACATAAGCAGAAGACTTACTTTTTCGAGAAAGTATTACCGCAACCACGCTTTATTGGTTGTCTCTTTTGCAACCACACGTAATTACGCTTACTCAGTTGATTTTGAATGGTTCATTTTTAAAGTAGAAATTGGTTTGACCTTTATTAAGCAAGTTTGTGTCTGCTAAGGAAATGATTTTGGATTTTCAGAAAAGGATAAGGGCTTTTAAGAAATGGCACAGAAAATTAACATTCTGTAAATATTTCATTGATTAACACATATTAAGAAAACAATTTATAACGGTTTGTAATACCAAACAGAAATTATTCTTCTGACATAAAAAGGTTTTCATTCTTCTACCATTTATATCTTATCTTTGCTTGGTTATATTTAAAAAAACAAAACAAAAAAACAAAAAAAAAACAGTATTGTTTTAAATGTGGTGCCCAATAATAATGTAGACAAGCTTAAAGTGACCAGTACTACCTATTATAACCACGCATTCACAGTATTCTTGGCAGCATGGTATTCCATTGTCACTGAAATAACGTGCTGCCAAAGATGCTGAGAATATGTGGTTGCGATAATAAGCAAGTACCCAATAAACCAACGTTAATTTTCCTTGTGAATACCTTTAGATCCATTAACACTTTGGCAAGGCCCAATAGGGACGAAAATGCAGTGTCTGTAAAGCGTTTTTGTGTTGGATTTCTTTATATTAAACTTTGGACTTTAAAAGTGAGTGAACGCTGTTTTTTCCCTTTCTGAGGTACTATCTTGGATTTTTTGGTTTTAGTGACTGTTTGGTGCCTTTATTCAGCATTTTAGTGTTGTATCTTCGTATCCATATCCATATAACAAAGCTTCCAGTTTCTCAATTTCTGTATCATCTTCTGTTTAGTCTCTTCCCACATATCCTTAGCTGCCACCATAGAGTCATTTCTAATCCATACTCCTAAATACTTCATTTTATCATGTCCCCATAAATATGGATATTGTTGGACCAATTCGTGTGTTGGTACATAATGTACTGCTACTGCCTTTGTTTTAGGTTCATTAATTTTGTATCTGGAGAAGATCTGAAACTGTCTTAAAATGTTTCACAACACTGTAATGTCCCTTTCTGGTTTTGTCATGTATAGAATAATATCATCTGCAAACAGAGCCAGCTGACTACCTCCTTACTACTACTACTACTACTTCCTGAGTACCATACCAATTACATCCTTGAATTTCTGAGTCCCTTGTTTTCATTGCCAGTGGTTTTAAATAAAATGCAAACGACAAAGGGGAAAGCGGACAACCCTGCCTGGTTCCTCTACTCAAACATAAATTATCGGAGAGGACCCCCAGCCACTTTAATTCACACCTCCAATCCCTCATACATTCTTCTAATCAACCTTATAATTGTATCAGGGAAAGCAAATGCTTCCATTGTGCTGCTCATGAAGTCCCAGTCTACTCTGTCAAATGCTTTCTCTGCATCAAGACCCACCAATAAAAGTGTTACTTTATTACATTCTACTTCCCTCTGGATCATCAATGTTCTGTTAATGTTGTCAAATGTTTGCCTCCCCTCCACAAAACCACACTGATCCATATCTATCAATTTTGGTATTACTTTTGCCATTCTTTTAGCCATTATAGACATAAACACTTTATAATCATGGTTTAGTATTGAAATGGGCCTGTATGAAGCTGGATCCAATGGATCTTTACCCTCATTAGTTATTACCGTTACCACCACCTTCTTCCAGGATGATGAAACTTCTACTCTTAAAATACTGTTAAACAAAACCTTCCAGACCTTTATCAGTTTTTTCTCTCCTAACTTCCAAACTTCCACAGGAATACCATCTATTCCTGGGGACTTTCCTGTAGATTGGTTATACATAGCCATTTTATTTCATCCCTTCCTATCCTGTTAGTAATTGAGCCTCATCTGCCTCTAACTTTGGTATAGGTAATTCTTCCATAAATATTTCCATTTGCACCTTTTCTTGATTTCCATATTTTTCTGCTTTATACAAATTTTCATAAAATTTCCGAAGTATTCCTAATACTTCTACAGGATCTCTTGTTATCTTCCTTGTTATAGGCTCCCTAAGGTTGGTGACTGCCTTTTCCACTCTTTGTTGCCTGAGTTGTTGTGCTAAATGTTTTTGTGCTCTAGAATAATTATCAAAAAACAGTTGCTTAACAGCAATTTTTCTAAACTCATGCATATTATCGAGGTAATCCCTTATTTTCTGTTCAGCATTCTGTAGATGCTCCTTTTCTTGTTCTAAGAGATTTCCCCTATTTTGCAATACTTTAACATTTGTCAAGCCCTATAAATAATTCTTGTTACTGTTTAGCCATATCTTCCTTCTTTTATTTCCAGCCTAGTTTTAAACTCCACTTTAATTTTATCCCACTCCTTAGCTATGTTTTCAGAAAACAAATCTGTCTTCACTAGTAGCTCCTGAAATAAGTCCGCAACCCATTCCTTAAATTCCTCTCTTTTCAACCAGTAGGTGGGGAAGCGCCAGTGTCTTGTTTTCTTTTCATTACCTTGCATTTTTATTTATATTATTACTGGTGCATAATTTGAAATAGTTATTGGGTGTGTTTCAAGACCTTCAATTAAATGCACGTATTCCTGTGCGATATAAAATCTATCTACCCTACCCAGTTTTTGTATTTCGGTGAGTAATATGTAAATTCACTCCGAACTCCTAGTACTGAATTCACATCTTCCATACCAAACATTTTCATAAATTTCTTCAATAATCTACCCTCCCTTGTTATATTATCCCTTCTAAGCCACGCAGACACATCTTCACCGTTGCAAACCAAATTCCAGTCTCCACCTGTAAGTAATATTCCTTGCTGAAAGCTGATTATTTCTCCCAAACATTTCTTAAGCTCCATTATAGCAATTTTAGGGGGGATATAAATGCATGCCAGTGTAATCCTCCTCCCTAGCCAGTAGCCCCTTAGTACTATGTATCTTTCATTTTTTTTTCCTCTTCTTTCAGTATTGGAGCTCCTCTTGCAGTTAGTATAAGTACTCCTATTTTCCTTTGCCTCAAATATTCTGCTGAATAATCATCATGAAAACCTTTCTTTATCAAATTCACATGTTCAGTTCTTTCCTGGTTGTGTCTCCTGTAGCATAGGTGTTTTAACTCTACATTTTTAATATAGTTCACCACTTTTTCTTTTTTCTGTACATCTGTAAGACCATTTAGATTGAAAAACGTTACAGAAAGCATAATTTTCTTATATAACTATTAATGTGATAGTGTTCAATCTCGCCGTTTGTTCTTACACATGGGTTCGGAGCCGATCCTCGGCTCCGTGCCGGCCTCTTGCAAGCTCTGCATCGAGAAGAAGCTCGAGACAATCTAATACCCACAATCCCCCTCTGCCTTTACCTCAGATCTAGTTTGCCGCTGCTGCATTCGCATCGTTGGGAGCTAGCTCGAGCGTCTAAAGCTAAGATATAACTTATTTGTTATATTTTTTTAGATTTTCTATTTCTATTTGATGTTTCAGTATTATACTGTATGATTGTGTTGTGGTCTGGTTGATTTCTTGGTACCGTTAACTAGTTTTATCGGTTAGATATTTTTCGGGGCCTACAACCCTTCATAAATTTAATATTTGAGGAAAGTTCCGAATCTTTTATACCGGATTTGACAATTTTTATCGGATTTGACAAACTTTAACGGATTTGACTGCATTACTGGACTTGTCTCTCTTTTCTATAATGTCTGATAAGGTGAAGTCAGGTTTCAAGCGTTGTCAGTGTGGCCAGAAAATGTCAGTGACTGACAACCATAGTTCCTGCGTCTACTGCCTTGGCCCTCTCCACTTGCAAGAGGACTGTTCCATCTGTCACTCTTTTAGTGGGAGGGTCATGACAGATAGACGCAGGAAACTAATGGATAGAGGTCTGTTGAAACCTTCTTTTCAGGAGGCTCTGGATGCTTCTGACCAGGCATCGAAGTCCTCTAAGGAATCGAAGGCGTCGGAGCCCAAGTCATCGGCTCCGAGCTCTTCAGCAAAGGTTAGATCACCGGTTCCACAGACTTCGGGGCCGAGTGTTCAACTGGTATCGGTTCCTGAGCCTCGAGTCTTGGAACCGGTGATGGAGCTCCCTCCTTCGACCTTATTGAGGTCGGCTCCGTCTTCGGTTCCTTCGACCCGTTCTTCCTCCAAACTTTCGGATATCGATGTGGATCGCGTGGTGCAGAAGTTATTGGAGCATTCGGCCCTCTCCAAACTTATTTTGGTTTCCACCCAGTTGGTGTCGAAACTTGAAGGCCTCCCTGTATCTCCATCCATTCCTCCTCCGAGACCGATTCAGTCTTTGGAGCCGGAAGAGGCTGATCTACTGATTGTGGAGCCATCGGGTCCAGAGCCGTCCTTTTCTCGCTCTGTTCCTCTCACCTCGACTCCGTCGGACCCGATACCGGAGTCTCGGAGCCGACGGTCTGTCCTTGGTTCCGGGGCCGAGAGTCGAACCGACGTTTCGGTTCCGACTCTCCCCCTCGGGGCCTCGGCGCGGATCGATTCGGCTCCGTCCTCGGGGTCGATGCCTTCGGTGCCCGTGTCGGGGATTCTTCCCATTTCCTCGGAACCGGGGGACTCTTGATCACGGGGCCGGGGCGTTCGACCTGATGAGGAAGGTGTTGTCTACCCAGACAACCACATCAGTGGAAGCAACCTCTCCTCCCCATAAAGGGCCGTTATCTTCATCTGCACCCACGGCCACATCCAAGCGTCGGGCACCAGTGTCTCAGCCACCCCTGGAGGTGCCCCTCTTCCTCGAAGCTTCTTGGATGCTCCCCGAAGAAGTCCCTAGGAAAAGATTGTGTAAGAGGAGACACTTGGATTCTCCACAGGAATCCTTGACATCTGATACTGACTTAGATGAGTCAGAGGGTCCCCTAAGTCACCTTCGGAAGATGTCTCTTTTCGGACATATTGGAGATCCTGAAACAGAGAGGTGACTGGCAGTCCCTTCCCCTTCTGAGGATGAGTCAGTTCTGCTGAAGGCATTTGGTGCTCTCCTTCTTCCTCCTGGGTCACTCCGCCCTTCGACGAACTAATGGAACTAATTGCTCGAAGGGCGTGGGAGGCTCCTGACACAGTGGAACCAGTTCCAAGGAAACCTAATAAATACATTACGGCACCTCAGGACAAGTCCTACCTAACAAAAGGAGTTCCCGTAGACGCTATCGTGGTGGCAGCAGCCACGAAAAGGAGATGTCGGAGTCTTCTTCGTCTGTCCATCCTCCTAATAAAGATTCTAGGACGATGGATAGATACGGGAAGCGCATTTTTAGTTCAGCGGCTTTTTCCATGCGATCCCTGAACTATTTGACTCATTTTACACGTCTACAGAGGGATCTAGTCAAAGAGTTGGGAGATACCCTCCAGGGTACTACAGATGCAGCTGTCTCCGAAAGTGACAGCGCAACTTAATACCCTTGCCGATTGTTAACTCGTCCATGAGGCTGATTTCCTCGCAGCGAAGGTTCGAGTAGGGCAGCAGCTTCAGCGATTGCTCTTCGCAGACAATCCTGGATGCGCTTATGCTCCTTTGCGGAAGCCTTCAAGTCTTCCTTTACTAACGCCCCATTTGACGGTGCCACTCTCTTTGGCCCCAAAGTAAAGGAGACCCTTACCCGGTGTGAACAGGAGGGAAAGACTCTGTCTGCTGTCGGAGTCCGTTTTTCCACCCCAACCAGACCGTACCCCAAAGGGCAACGTGGTGGAAAAATGTGGTTTGGGAAACCCCAAGGATCTTTCCCAGGCACACAGGGAGGCGCCCCTCTAGAGGCAGAGGAGGTGGTAGAGGGGGAAGGCGCCGCCCGGCAGAGGGTCCGCAACATCAAGGTGACAGGGATACACTCCCTGGTAAACCTTTCCAGCACTCCTGAGAGGAGGCCCGACTGTCCTGCTCTGGAGGCAGTCGGGGGTCGCTTAGCTTTATACCCTCAGGCCTGGCAAAATATAACTACAGACAAGTGGGTAAAAAGCGTGGTTACCAGAGGTTACAACATTCCCTTTCTATCCCATCCCATTCCAAAGAAAAGACTCCCAGATGTACCGCCCCATCTGCGAGGGCCAGCAGCTATAGAAATTTCAAAGCTGCTAGAAAAAAGAGTCATCCAACCAGTCCCAGCAGACCAACAAGGATTCGGGACTTACTCAAGGTTCTTTTTAGTTCCAAAGAAAACAGGGGACTGGAGGCCCATTCTGGACCTGAGCTACCTCAATACCTTCGTCAGGAAAGAAAAGTTCCGAATGGTCACGCTTCAATCGATCCTTCCATTCTTACAGAAGGACGACTGGATGTGCTCAATAGATCTAGAAGATGCATACTACCACATCAAAATGGCCAGGGCATCCAGAGATCATCTGCGCTTCCGGCTGGGGGCCAGTCACTTTCAATTTTGAGCCCTGCCCTTTGGTCTGACCTCAGCCCCCAGGGTCTTCACCAAATGCATGGCAGTGGTAGCGTCTCACTTGAGACGCCAAGGATTCCAGGTGTTTCCGTATCTGGACGACTGCCTCCTTTCTGCCACCACCCAGCGTCAACTGTTACAGGCCAGAGACTTTACTCTTCAACTGTGTGTTCACCTAGGGATTTCCGTAAACTTCGGAAAATCCTTACTTCAACCCTCACAAAGTATCTTTTTCATAGGAGCGGGATTAAACACCGTCAGTTGATCCTGAGGCTTCCCCAGAAAGGATATTATCACTTCAGACTCATATCGTCTTCTACTCTTGTCAAGGAAATCTCCTGCAAAACTAGTACTGAAAGTGTTGGGCCTCATGTCAGCCTCCCTTATTGCAATTCCCTTGGGAAGGCTGCACATGAGAGTCCTACAATGGCTGCTGTTTGCACAATGGTCGTTTCAACAACTACCTCTAACACACGAGATTCTTATAACAAAGACATGCAAAACAGATCTAAACTGGTGGCTTCAAGCGTGCAACCTTTCCAAGGGAGACCGTTTGTGCTACCGCCCACAGTTACAGTGACCACGGACGCTTCCCTGATAGGGTGGGGGGGCATCTTTCAGGGACAGACAGTCCAAGGCGAATGGACCAATTTGGAGTACAATCTGCACATCAATGTTCTAGAGTTGAGGGCAGTGTTTCTAGCGTTGCAACACTTTGCTCCCCTTCTTCCTCTGGGAACTATTGCAGTTCAGACGGACAACATGTCTGTAGTCTGGTACATAAACAAGCAAGGGGGAACCAAATCCTATCAGCTATGCAGAGAGGCCATGAGAATCTGGCAGTGGGCGGAGTCCATGGGTCGCTTTCTAATAGCAACGCACATCCCGGGGTCATCCAAGGCTCAGCAGAGCAATTCTGTTACCGCACGAGTGGTCCCTAAAACAATCAGTAGCGGAAAGGATTTTTCGCAAGTGGGGCCAGCCTTCCTGCGATCTGTTTGCGTCTCCAATGAACGCCAAATGCAGGAGCTACTTTGCCCTATTACCCCCTCCAGGGGAAGTCCCCAGGGACGCACTGGTTCACGATTGGCCCCCGGGACTCCTGTACGCATTTCCTCCATTTCCTCTGATATCAAAGTTTCTCCAGAAAGCCAGGAACCTACACAGGACAATAATCCTCATTGCCCCATTCTGGCCTCGTCAAATTTGGTTTCCCTTCCTGAAGATACACTGCATTCGGGGACCCTGGATTCTGGACCCAGAGCCAGACCTATTGACTCACTCGTCAGGGGTTCCTCATTCCGCGCTCCTGTCCCTCCATCTGGCAGCTTGGCTGCTCCAATTCCCAACTTAGCCAGGTCTGATCTTTTGTCACCAGCAGTCCAGGATATATTGGTGGCTTCCCATAAAGCTTCCACTACTAAAACATATACTAGCAAATGGAAGCGATTTGTATTCTGGGCGAATACACACCATGTGGATCCTTTTATAGCTCCTTTGAATAAGATATTAGAGTTTTTAACGGACTTATTCCATCAGGGTGCTTCTCCTGCTACACTAAGAGTTCAATTGGCTGCCATTTCAAATTTCCATGTGGAAGAATGTGGAGCTCCTGTTATGGCTCACAGACTTTGTAAAGCCTTTTTAAAAGGGGTTTTTCATATTAGACCACCAGTCAGATCTCCTACCTCACCTTGGAGTCTAAACTTGTTGTTATCTAAATTAATGTTGCCCCCCTTTGAACCTGCCTCTTCTTGCCCATTAAAATTTTTGTCCTGGAAGACTCTCTTTTTGGTAGCCATTACTTCCGCTAGGCGAGTATCTGAACTTCAGGCTCTCTCCATCAAGCACCCTTATTTGATCTTTCACTCTGACAGAGTTTCTCTTCGAACCAATTCATCCTTCCTCCCTAAAGTGTGTTCTATTAACAATATTAATCAGTCCATTGAATTACCCACTTTCTTCAAAAACCACTCCAACAAAATGGAGTATATGTTACACAAATTAGATGTTCACAGACAGCTAAGATTTTACTTGGATAGAACAAAAGATCACAGGAAAACTGATCAACTCTTTGTGGCCTTTGCTGATAGCAGGAAAGGACTTGCAGTTACCAAAAGAACTCTTTCTAAATGGTTAACGGATTGTATAATCTATGTCTACGATTCTTCAAATCAAACCCTTTTGCACAAACCCAAAGGACATTCCACAAGGTCAGTGTCTACATCTTTGGCTCATGCAGCCCGCCTACCACTGGACGCTATTTGTGCGGCTGCTACTTGGTCTAAGCCACATACATTTATTTCTCATTATAAGGTAGACAAGGTTTCTAGGGACAGGGCAACCTTTGGTTCCACTGTGCTCAAGAACGTCCTCCCGTGAGTTCCTCAGGAACAAGGAGCTAGGGACGCTACCCATGTGTAAGAACAAACGGCGAGATTGAACACTATCACATAAAGAAGTTATGTCCTTACCATAACGTTCCATGTGGAGTGTTCAACTCGCCTTTGTTCTTACAGTCCCACCCTCCCACCCTTAGGAAGAACGTTCTTTGATGCCTGGCCAGGAGCATTCTGCGGCTGTTGCAATGTTGTGTGCATAGTTGGCATATATATATTTTTATATATGTCTATTTGGCTTATATATATATAGTTATGTATAGATTCTTTCTGTGCATATGTGATGTAAGCATGAATGTGCTCTCTCTGTAGATTGGTTTGCTTGCAAACTAGATCTGAGGTAAAGGCAGAGGGGGATTGTGGGTATTAGATTGTCTCGAGCTTCTTCTCGATGCAGAGCTTGCAAGAGGCCGGCACGGAGCCGAGGATCGGCTCCGAACCCATGTGTAAGAACAAAGGCGAGATGAACACTCCACATGGAACGTTATGGTAAGGACATAACTTCTTTTTACCACCTTTTATATACAGCTGCTGTTTTGCTAAATTTCGAGTTCCAACTTTTATGTTACATGTAAATACTGTCCGGCAGTTTCGTCTTTTATACAGTTGTTTCATGTCGTATCCATTTGGGTCTATGTCACATCTTACATAACGTTTTATTTTTTTGAAAGCCCTCAAACAGAACCAACCCCCCCCCCCAAAAAAAAAATAAACCCTACTAAAACCTATGAACTTTACAGTAACACACAAAACTGTGTACATCTTCAAATATTGAAGTTTTTGCTTCCTAATAAGAACATAAGTTCTAAGTTGATAGCTACACAGACAGACAGGCTAAAATTAACCAAAAAGAAAGGTTAGTCATGCTAAGAAGCATGGCACAGCCTGTGCTATGAGTAAATGCTATTTATTTTTTTTTATCTATACAACTCTCCCAGTTGAGAAAACACTTGAATGTGTTCAGTAAACACTTTCTCCAAGCCATTTTTCTTTATCAACTTGTCTTCTGTTGACATGCAAACCAGACACTGAACTGCTAAGGGTACCTTGTTTATCAGAAAGAAAGACTTACAGTATTTAATATAATTTTTCATTTACATGCTTTGTAATAAACTTGTTACTGGATAATGCCTATGGTTTTTACCCAGTCATTTCCCTATGCAAGCATGGAAAAAAGCACACTCATTTTTATTTTGTCATACCCTGTTAACCAGACCCTTGTGCCCCCCCCCCCCATCTCCTCCCGTCCTCATTCTTTTTCATTGCAGTGTTTACATTTTTCAAAACTGGACAAAGAAAAAGAGAGAAGGGTGAACACGAAAAAAAAAACAAAAGCACCTGTTTATATTAGTATCCTCAATGCATTAAAAAACCTGAGAGAAGTGTACTTCAAGTCTAATTGGTTTTGTATTATCTTTAAAGCTGTCACACCTGGGAAAACCCGATTGTTTTTAAGGAACATTATGTCTTGCCAGTTTCTCTGTTCTTGTTTTTCTTTTCCCTCAGCCAATCACCTTCCACCAGACCTGTCTCCAGATGTTCTTCATCTCACATTGCTGCAGTCCTTACACTTGGGTAGTCCGCTGTCCTCGGTTGGCCCGACTATCAAAGTATAAGGCTGACGTCGGTCAAGGCGCATTTAACTGACATCAGAACGTCAGGGTACAAATGCGCATGACCGACGTCATATCCTCAGTCTTTTTTGCCGCATGGTCCGATGCAGAAGCAGCTTTGCAAGTGCCGGTTGGCGTTCTGAAATTTTTCGATTCTGGAGTTTCAGACCGACTCAAAGTTGGCTAAGTACCCCGTTGGGGAATATTTTAGTTTTTTCTTGCCTCAGTGGTTTACCGGATGTCAGAAAAAGTGAATAATTGTATTTCTTGTGGGAAACAGATACCGCATAGAGATTATCATACTTTGTGTATTCCTTGTTTAGGGCCTGAGCACGGCGTTGTTGGGTGCCGCCCTTGTGCTAGATTCCATAAGCGCACCATAAAGAGAAGGTTAGATTGTGCCAGGTTAGTCTTCGGGAAGCGGTGCAATTATAAAATGCCGTTGGATGCTCCGACGCCCGCTTCCTCGAAGAAGCGCAAGGACAAAGCAGTTAAGCCTAGGCTAGAAGAACCGTCCGTGCGGACGCGGTTCTTTAGAGGTGTTGGTGGAGCGGTGGTTCCACGGAGGTTTCTTTGGGTTCCCAGGGAGAGACTTTGTTGTTGCAGGATGTGGCCTCTCAGGAGGCAGGTCAGGCTGAAGGGGCTTCTCAGGCTACTATACTACCCTCTCTTCCTAAGGTGGTTAGGCCTTCTCCTTCTGTTTCCAAGGCTTCTCCCAGAGGCAGGCCAGGTTTAGCTTCAGTTGGTGTCAACCCTAGTTCTTCTGGAACTGTGCCCAAGAAGCATATGCTTAAAATGGCAGAAGATTTGATTACTTTGATTAGGGGTTCCTTGCCCCCTCCTGATAAGAGGCCTAGGGTGGAGCCTGAGTTAGGGAGTTTTGAGCAGGCTTCGGATGTTTCAGAGTCTTCGACTGAAGACTTGCAGGAGTATTCTCCTTATTCTGATTCTGAGGTGGATGATTCTACTCCTTCTGCTTCTCCTCCTGAGGATTTTTCATTTTCAGAAACTCTTCATTCCATGAGGGAACATTTTAAGTGGGAAGGTCAGGACTTCTCTGATTCCAGGAAAAGGCTTAGGGAATTTTGTTTTACCCCAGCATAGGCCTTTGGCTATACCTCCTGTTTTGGATGTGGTGGAAGATGTTTATTCAGAGGCTTCTCTTAATCCTGATTCTTTGCCTCCTGCTCCTGTTAAACCGGATAGGTATTACAGGGTGCCTGAGGCTCATAAGTATCTTTTTAAGAGTCCTAGGGCGGACCCAGAAACTGTTAGTCAGGGGCCTAAAGGTGTTAAGGCTTCTGTTGTCAAGAATCCGGTTCCTTCTGATAAAGAAGCCAGGGCTTTGGATAGATGGGGAAAGAAAGTTTATACTTCCTCCACTCTAGCTATGAGGGCTTTGAATTGCCAGTTTCACATGTTGAAATACCAAAATTATCTCCTTTCACAATTGAAGTCTAAGGTTGATGCTCTGGCGGAAGGTATTGATTGTAAAGAGTTGCAAGATTTAGTGCATGTTTCTGAACAGGTGGGTAAGCATTCTTTGCAATGTGGTTTTGATGCTGTACAGGCCTCGCCTAGGGTGGCTGCCACTGGGTCAGTTATTCGCAGGCACGCCTGGCTGAGGGATCAGAATTTATCTGACCATGTTAAAACAAGGATTTTAGATGCTCCTTTACAATCTGATGTGTTGTTTGGTTCTCCTGTTGAGTCAGTTTTAAAGAAAATGGAAGACAAGGCTAAGTCTATGCAGACTGTTAAAGATTTTTTGCAGGTTCAGCCTCCAAAGTTTAGTAGAAATTGGCCTGCTAAGGGGGGGCCGTATCCTTTTTATGGTCCCCAGTCTAGGGGTAGAGTTAGGCGTGGTAGGGGCAGAGCTCAGGGCTCTTTCAGGCCTAGAACAGGGAGTTCTCCTGCACAGTCTTGGTGAGGGCAGGGGTCAGTCCTTTAAGTAAACAGACCCAATGACCTACCTTTTCAGCTGCCAGAGCCTTCTCGTCTGGCAGCACCTTTGGGAGGAAGGTTGGCACTTTTCAAAGAAAATTGGAGTTTAATTACCCAAGACAGATGGGTATTGGATATCATACACCACGGTTACAGGTTTTATTTCCATACCTTGCCTCCTTTCAAAGGCATGCCAGACGTTCCTCCTCCACAAAGAATAGAGGCTCACAAGCAAATTTCTCTGTTACTCCAAATAGGGGCCATTCCCTATGCCAGAGGTGGGCCTAGGATTTTATTCTCGCCTGTTCCTAGTACCAAAGAAAGGGAACACGTGGAGACCAATTTTGGACCTATCTATCCTCAACACTTATCTGGACATTCCCAAGTTCAAGATGTTGACGTTACAGCAGCTTTTACCTCTGCTGGGCAAAGATCATTGGATGGTAACTTTAGATCTCAAGGAGGCTTATCTTCATGTTCCTATCAGACTGAGTTGCAGGAAGTATCTGCGTTTTCGAGCTGGGAATTCTCATTATCAGTTCTCTGCATTGCCCTTTGGCTTATCTACTGTGCCCAGAGTGTTCACGAAAGTTCTGGCTCCAGTGATAGCTTTCCTCAGGTTAAAAGGAATACAGATTTATCCTTACTTGGACGATTGCCTGATTCTGGCTCTAGGAAAGGACGAACTTCTTCATCATCTACACTATGTGATAGCAGTGCTAAGATGCCTGGGGTATTCTGTGAACGAAATAAAGTCCAGTCTAGTACCCTCTCAGGACATGTGCTTTCTGGGTGTGAGACTGAATACAGCATCCCAGATGGCCTTTTTGACCCCGGACAAACAAAAGAATCTTTCCCTTTACTTTCATCAGTTGTCTCATCTGTCCAGGCTGACTGCAAGGACAGTCCTTCAAGCCTTGGGGTTCATGGCATCTTGTATTCTGGTGCTTCCCAATGCCAAACTGCATATGAGGAAGCTGCAATGGTATCTCAAAAATGTATGGACACAGCACTGCCAGGATTTGGACACTGTCATTCAAATAATACCTTGCATTCATTCAAAAGGAATTTTTGTGGTGGGCTCAGGAATGTCACCTAAACAAGGGACTCTCTGTGACCCGGCCAGAGGCGAGTCAGATTCTAACGACAGATGCCTCAGACATAGCTTGGGGAGCTCATCTGAATGGAAAATGGATACAAGACAAGTGGCCTGCCAGACTACAGCATCTACATATCAACTTGAAAGAGATGTTAGCAGTCCAGTTTGCATTAATAGCTTTCAAGGATTTACTTCTTCCAGGGCAGGTGTTGATTCTAACAGACAACACAACTGTCATGTGGTACATCAACAAGCAAGGCGGAACACATTCTTATCCCTTCTGCAGGCAAGCAATGATTTTGTGGGAGACTGCTCTCAGTTTACAGCTAAATCTTCAGGCAAGGTTTCTGCCAGGAGCACAGAACTCCTTAGCAGATATGTTGAGCAGACAAATTATGGATCCCCACGAGTGGATATTGGATCCTCATGTATTTCAGAAATTGACAGTGTCATGGGGAACTCCAGACATAGATCTGTTCGCTTCTCCACTAAACCACCAGCTGCCAAAGTTTTGCACAAAAAGGTTTCATCCCACAGCTTGGAAAGTGGATGCTCTTTCTTTCAATTGGAGCAATCTTCATGTGTATGCCTTTCCACCTCTGCCTCTCC